>NW_024752006.1:0-9747 GCF_018991925.1 Homarus americanus
CCTCCTTCCCCCACCCCTCCTTTCTTGAGAACAACAAATAAGTGAGAAAACAAATATCGGAGTTATGAGGAAACTTGTCTCTCACTCTATCATTGAACCGTGTCCAAGAATCATTGAATGAATAATAATCTATGTTGGACTCCTGCGACACCAGCCAAGGGAAGGAGGAGAACCTGGTAAAGTGGGAGAACAAGTTTGAGGAGGGAATTTTAATTTTAAGAGGCCCTGAGGCTGCATACTTTCTCCTACCTCGGCCATTAAGTTTGACGAGGGTGAAAACTTTCCATAAAAAGTGGTGGAAAAAAAAGGACTCGTCTGTTTCCTTTTGTAGACTCACTCGGAAGGTAGTGTGAGATGTGCCCCAGTGTTTGTGTCTCTCTAGCGGAGTTGGATATTAAAATAAGTCTCGCCAGGAGAAGTAATATTTCTTCTATGTCGGTGTTGAAGGAATTGTTTATACTCTCGGAGGATTTAGACGTGTGTGTGTGTGTGTGTGTGTGTGTGTGTGTGTGTGTGTGTGTGTGTGTGTGTGTGTGTGTGTGTGTGCGTGCGCGCTTTTATTGTTTTTCTGTGCGTGTTTAATATGCATATTCTCTTTACGAAACTAACCTGGAAATAATTTACTCCCTCCTTAAAACATTTTTGTTATCTATTCAACAATTTCAAGCGAGAAAAAAAAAATACCTCTTCAAAAAATCCTTGATTACTTAGCCAGCATCGGGAATATATATTTTTTTCTTTCCACTAGAGAGCTTCACTTTTAAGGTGGGTAATCTGGCTTCTCCAGATCGAAGCTTCATTTACGGTCATCCCTCATAAAAGATGCAGCTTCTTCAATCTTACTAGAGAGAGAGAGAGAGAGATTTTTTCGATGCAGTCAGGAAATTTCTCGAAATGGGAGAAATGTTTAAGATATTTCGTTAGTTTTTGACAGACCTTTTTCAGAACCTTTACGCCTGACTAGTTTTTATCAATGTAGCTACTGCTATTGGTGAAACACACACGCGCGCACACACACACACACACACACACACACACACACACACACACACACACACAGAGCCCTATGTATACCCATGTGTGTTTATGCACTTTTCATAAGGACATACATGACCTCTGGAATTGCGCACCTCGACCAAATGCCACGATTAACTACGTCACAGAGAACATATATAGGTATAACTACGTGATCACAACATACCCACGACAACAGTTGGTACCTACGTCACTCACTGATTAACTTGGTCTCCATCTCTGTCCAACTCGATGCAGTACAGTACTTACTGCCAACCACGTAGCAGATAGTCACTATGGTCTTATAACCACAGCACACACAACAACATCCACACACACACGTTTCTTAAAGCTGTGTATACATGCGAGTCTGTGTATACTCACATTCACTATACATACAACCTAGACCTCAGACCACAAAGTATTTTTTTTTTCATCTTCCTTGTCAGACACTTTATTGACTTCTCATTATTAAGTGTTTTCTTCCTTTACTCAATTCACGCTCAAAAGAGGTTAAAATTTATTTCCAAACGTTAATTTATTTTAGGAACGAGGAGTGGATATATACGCCTTGAATTTCCCACCAAAGTTTTACGGTAGTTGGTAGGAGTTGGCGGTGATGAACCCGTTGACCCACTGCGCATTGGTCTTCAGAGTATTGCTAGCCTTTCCAGCACCTAAAGTGAATGCTCATACCTGCCTTAACTTAAAAATCATCTGTGTAATTTTCTCCTTAATTACTAGCTATGTACTTCAGACTCCAGTACTTTAAGCTAAGCACCTAACACCTTCAGGACCTTCAAAATAATGTGTGTTTCTTTCCTCTTCATTATCCTTAAATTGTACTAGAAACTGTCCACACCTTCCCTCCTTCCCTCACACCCTCTCCTCTCTCAAACCAAGAGAGGAGTGCACTTCTTGACACGAGGACTGCTGAGACAACTACCTCAACAAAATGATCCCTTGTCTCACACGACCTTCCCTTCGGGGTGACCTGAGGAGTTTTAGGGTCGCTGGGTGATATGAGAGGGACGATGATGATAAACTTGCCCGGAGACTGACGCACCAGGAGGGCCCTCAGTGTGTTCTCCCTACAGCCACAGAAAGACGCGTTCAGGCAAGGAAGCATTTTTGTGCCTCACCGACGTAGTGAAATTATCTCTTTATATATTACTATGAAGAATCACGACCTATTGAACAGATTGAATTAAAATGAACCACGTTGAAACAAAATTATAAAAAACTTGAAAAATTATGTATTATCATTAGAGAAAAAAAACATGCGAACCAGATCTCTTTTTTAAACTTCAATATCTGTATTTACGAAGATGGTGACATAACTGCGTCTTAACATTCAAGGTCTTTAAGCTTTATCAAAGCTATATCATTCATAAGACTTCATCAATATTAAAACTTTATACAGCTCTCTGGTCTATGTGATAAAATAAACATCTCAGGTTATATTACAGGTTTATTAATGTGTTTCTGCCGCTGGGTTATTATATCATCGTCAGGTTGAAGTATTTGGTGGTCGAGGTAGAGTAATATAATAAACCCTTATACTGTATGTAGACTTTAATGAGGAATATTAGGGATGAGGATATAGTTGTTCATTGTTTAAATATAATTAATATAAGGTTGGCTCGGGAATGGACGCTATCTTGTAACATGAATGAAAAATAGGAAATAATTAAGTTTATTTTAGAACACGAACTTTAGTCAGGTGCTGAAACCTTGACCACTTACCTGCTATTACAAGACATTGATTGGTTTTTACTTTCAGCCGTGTGTGTGCGTGTGTGAGCGTGTGTGCGTGTGTGTGCGTGTGTGAGCGTGTGTGCGTGTGTGTGCGTGCCGGTAAATTCTTTCGTTTTATAAATATATACTTTTTTTCTTTTGTCGCTATTCTTGACTTGGAAATATTTCTTGAGAGACAAACATCACCAGATTTACAACGGGACGATGATAACTGAAGGAATTACTGTGGAAAGGGGAAAATGTTTTTATCTAAACTGCAGTGGTGCGTTACAGGGAACATTCTCCTCTTGTGCTCTATTCCAGGGACAATGGAACCTCCACCTCCCTCTCCTCCTTCCTAGTGACACCAAGCAAGAGATGACCCTCTGTGTGCTTTCTTCCCAGTATACACAGGAAATTTCCCCCCGCTTTTAACTTTCTTTTTTTTTTGCTTTTTTTTAATATATAATCCAGGAAATACCCCGAGTGTGTTTTCTCACTGGATGTAATAAAAGAAATGATGATGAGGTATTTCTCTCTCTCTCTCTCTCTCTCTCTCTCTCTCTCTCTCTCTCTCTCTCTCTCTCTCGTGTCATTAACTCGTATCATAAAATCAGCGCCAGCAAAGGCAGTCAATCTCCGCCTGGCGTTTTCCTTACTCAACAACACCCTCATAACCACTACACCAGAGAGTCATTTACCTTCTCCTTACCTGCCGTGACGTTGGTATCAGCGTAAACTTCCCTCATAATAATCTTCCTCTTTTAAGGCTGGAACAAATCTCTTATGAGAGTCATTAAAGTATATAACCCAGATGAAGAACCGCCTCTCACCTTGACCTTTACTCTACCTTCGACACCTGACGCACATTAACGTTCCTCTCTAAAGCAGAAGGTGAGTAGAGGTAGGGAGAGATGGGGTGAGGAGGAGGAGGAGGATGGATAGTAGGAACAGAGGACTGGAATTAGGGTGTGGGATGAAGGACAGGTGGGGATAAAGGAGGGGGTGGTGAAGGAGGGGTGGGGTGTTGGCGGAAAGAGAGGTAGAGGAGGGGGGAGGGGGGTTGGTCTTCCTCAGGAAACCAAGTATTACGGAAGGCATAATTTAACCCCAAGAGATTACCTGGGCATAGTGACGGATATAATGAGCTTAACTTGAGCCATCTACGCATCGAAAACCCATTACCGTAAATAGGTTGTAGGCATTAGATATCGATTATGGTCGCTTCTTGATGATAGATGTTGACGACTGGCTCTCCGAGATACTGGTACTGACTCCCTCATGTGCTTGCCACCACTATCACCACGATCATCATTATTACCATTACCACTATCACCACTGTTTTGGAATATTGTACCCACCACTATCACAACCACTACCACTATCAATATGCCCACCACCACTACTACTACCACCATCACTATCACCACTACTATCACCACTAATGCCACCACTACCACCTTATTCGACTTGTGAAAGAGACCTAGGGGTACTTGTAAGCCCGGCCCTACGGCCTAGAAAACAGTGCGTTAATGTTCGAAATAAGGCAAACAGAGTATTGGGTTTTATATCTAGAAGTGTAAGTAACAAGAGTGCAGAGGTCTTATTGCAACTATATCTTGCGCTAGTCAGGCCGCACCTCGATTATGCGGTTCAGTTCTGGTGCCCCTATTATAGAATGGATATAAATTCACTAGAGTCGGTGCAGCGAAGAATGACAAAAATGATTCCGGGACTTAGAAACCTTCCATATCAGGATAGGTTAAAGAAACTTAATTTGCATTCCCTAGAAAGGTGAAGAGTGTGGGGAGATATGATAGAAGTATTTAAGTGGGTGAAAGGAATCAATAAAGGGGATATAGATAAAGTTCTTATAATATCCGAGCAGGATAGGACTCGGAGCAACGGATTCAAGTTGGATAAGTTTAGGTTTAGGAGGGAGATAGGAAGAAACTGGTTCACAAATAGGGTGGTGGACGAGTGGAACAAGCTTAGCAACTTTGTAGTAAGTGCGGGAACTCTGGAAAGTTTCAAAAGGAGGCTGGATAGATTCATGGATGATAGGGAGTGGTAGTAACTCTCGACAGGAGCTGCCATGCACAGGCCAACCGGCCTATTGCAGACTCCTTATTTTCTTATGTTCTTATGTTCTTATGTTCTATCACCAACTACCACTACCACTACCCTCAGGATGTGTGATTTATTTATGAAAACAAAATGGACATTAGTGTTTACGTTTCATGCTGTTTCTTACTCCTCCTGTTCTTGTTCTTCAGTGTTCTTCTTGTTTCGTGTGTGTGTGTGTGTGTGTGTGTGTGTGTGTGTGTGTGTGTGTGTGTGTGTGTGTGTGTGTGTGTGTGGTGTGTGTGTGTGTGTGTGTGTGTGTGTTTTCTGCTTCCTCTTCTTCTTGTTCTTCCATACCTCCTTCTTTATTTATTTTCTTCTTTGCCTGCTGTTTTTCCTCGGTTTTCTACAAGTCAGAAAAGCAACTTGAGGAAAACTTCGACGATGTTGTTTCTTGTGAATGGCGTCTATTGGTCTCTCTCTCTCTCTCTATCTCTCACACACAGGACGATTAACTGTGTAAAACTATCTAACTCATGAATAATGTAGAACAAATTATCTTTATACATCACCCTTAAGGTGAATCGGAGAGTATTAACATAATGCTGTGATTCTCTTTATTCATCCTATGTATAAAATAATCACAATGACGAAGAGTGAAGGAGTAATTAAGACGAGCATATGTTAAGGAGAAGTTTACAGTGGGTGAGTGATGATAATGGTGGCATTGATGGTGTTGGTGGGTGGTGGGGGGGTGGTGTTGGTGGGTGGTGCAGGTGGTGGGGGTGATGGGTGGTGCAGGTGGTGGGGAATTGGTGTTGGTGGGTGGTGCAGGTGGTGGGGAGATGGTGCAGTGTTGGTGGGTGAGTGGTGTTGGTGGGTGGATTGCAGGTGGTGGGGGGTGGTGGAGTGGTGTTGGTGGGTGGGTGCAGGTGGTGGGGGTGGTGTTGGTGGAGTGGTGCAGGTGGTGGGGTGGTGGGTGGTGTTGGTGGGTGGTGCAGGTGGTGGTTAGAATTGGTGTTGGTGGGTGGTGTAGGTGGTGGGGAGGTGGTGTTGGTGGAGTGGTGCAGGTGGTGGGGGGAATAGTGTTGGTGGTGGTGCAGGTGGTGGGGGGTGGTGTTGGTGGGTGGTGCAGGTGTGGTGGGGGGATGGTGTGTTAGTGTTGGTGGGTGGTGCAGGTGGTGGGGGGGTGGTAGGTGGTGTTGGTGGGTGGTGCAGGTGGTGGGAGTGGTAGGTGGTGTTGGTGGAGTGGTGCAGGTGGAGGGTGGTGGAGTGTGGTGTTGGTGGGTGGTGCAGAGTGGTGAAGTCAGTAGAGTGAGCAGTGTTGGTGGGTGGTGCAGGTGGTGGGGGGGGTGGTGGAGTGGTGTTGGTGGAGTGGTGCAGGTGTGAGGTCGTGTTGGTGTTGGTGGAGTGGTGCAGGTGGTGGGGGGGGGGTGGTGGATGGTGTTGGTGGGTGGTGCAGGGTGGGTGGGTGGTGGGTGGTGTTGGTGGGTGGTGCAAGTGGTGGAGGGTGGTAGGTGGTGTTGGTGGGTGGTGCAGGTGGTGGGGGGGTGGTGTTGGTGGGTGGTGCAGGTGGTGGGGGGGTGGTGGGTGGTGTTGATGGGTGGTGCAGGTGGTGGGGGGGTGGTGTACATTAACACACAAATTACACTTCATTGTACTTTACTATGTACTAATTGAACCTTACTAGTCTCTATTACCTCTTATAATTATTCACCGACTCAATTACCTTCACTAGAGTTACTATGACTCATTATTGCGTAGTTGGATCAGTCATAGTTACGAGTTATTGTTACGTTCAAGTCACTATTGGGTGTTGAGTCACTGTCTTTATTCAGGTTTGTTTGTTTTTGTTGGGGATGAGTAATATTTTATAGATATTTACTCATGATTCACGATCTTTTGTAGTGAGGATGAGTAATATTCACCCATCACAACACAGTATAGTGAGGAAGAGAATATCCTTTGAGTCGAGAAATACTCATTATTGGATCAGCTTATCTTACTCACTGTTGAATATTAAATAATAACAAATTAATTGTTATTTAGGAAGACAGATTATGGTAAACCCGAGGAATATACCCTTATAATGGAGGTATATCTAGCAAGTTAAATCTGAGGAATATACCCGTATGATGGAGGTATATCTAGCAAGGTAAACCAGGGGAATATATACCATTATGAAGGTAAACTTAAGGTAAACCAGTGGGACGATGACTGTACACTACAATGGACCTAAATTATAGCAAGGTAAACCTGTACGCGAGCAGCAGTATATTCCCGGAAACTACTGATGCAAAGTGTGTGTGTGTGTGTGTGTGTGTGTGTTACCTGCACTTTCATCTTCTTTAATACCACGATTATGGAAGTTTGAAAGGAAGTGCGTTTACAGGTTTATTTATGCATGTGTGTGTGCGTGTGTGTGTGTGTGTGTGTTTGTTACCTGCACTTTCATCTTCTTTAATACCACGATTATGGAAGTTTGAAAGGAAGTGCGTTTACAGGTTTATTTATGCATGTGTGTGTGTGTGTGTGTGTAATATTCCTGCATATTCACTACTGAAGAAGGGATCGGTCGTTCAGGAGATTCAGTCAATGCATTCCCAACAAGTTGTCATCCCAAAAGAATTCTAATGAATAAACATGAACAGAGGTGAGCCAGGGTACAATAATACCGGCCCACATGCACCACACCAACACCACCCCCACCGCACACGCACCACCCACCACCTGCACCACCCCACCCACCACCCCCCCCCCACCACCACACCCACCAGCACCTCACCACCCCCACCACCTGCACCACCCACCAACACCACCCCCACCACCAACCACCCACTGCACCACCACCCCCACCACCACCCCCACCACCACCTGCACCACCCACCACCCCACCACCTGCACCACACCACCACCTTGCACCACCCCCACCACCTGCACCACCCACCCACCACCCCACCACCTGCACCACCTACCACACCACCCACCACCTGCACCCCACCCACCACCCCCACCACCTGCACCACCCACCACCCACCACCTGCACCACCCACCACCCCCCACCACCCCACCCCACCCACCACCCACCACCCCCACCACCTGCACCACCCACCAACACCACCCCCCACCACCTGCACCACCACCACACCACCCCCCACCAACCCACCCACCCCCACCACACCCCCCACCACACCCACCACCTGCACCACCCACCACACCACACCACACCACCCCCCCACCACCTGCACCTGCACCCCACCACCACCTACCACCCCCCACCACCAGCACCACCACCAACACCCCCACCACCTGCACCACCCACCAACACCACCCACCCCCACCACCTGCACCACCCACCAACACCACCCCCACCACCTGCACCACCCACCACCCACCACCACACCACCCACCCACCACCCCACCACCTGCACCACCAACACCACCCCCCACCACCTGCACCACCCACCACCCCCACCACCTGCACCACCAACACCACCCCCACCACCTGCACCACCCCACACCAACCCACCACCTGCACCAACCAACACCACCCCCACCACCTGCACCACCTGCACCACCCACCAACCACCCACCAACCCCACCACCACCCCACCACCCACCAACACCACCTGCACCACCCACCAACACCACCACCCCACCACCACCACCCCACCACCCACCACCACCATCAACGCCACCATTATCATCACTAACCCACTGTAAACTTCTCCTTAACATATACTCGTCTTAATTACTCCTTCACTCTTCATCATTGTGATTATTTTATACATGGGATGAATAATGAGAATCACAGCATTATGTAAATGCTCTCCGATTCACCTTAAGGAACCAGAAAGTAAGATGGGTGATGTATAAAGATAATTTGTTCTACATTATTCATGAGTTAGATAGTTTTACACAGTTAATCGCCCTATGTGTGTGAGAGAGAGAGAGAGAGAGAGAGACCAATAGACGCCACTCACAAGTAACAAGATTGCCGAAGTTTTCCTCAAGTTACTTTTCTGACTTGTAGAAAACCGAGGAAAAACAGCAGGCAAAGAAGAAAATATATAAAGAAGGAGGTATGGAAGAACAAGAAGAAGAGGAAGCAGAAAACACACACACACACACACACACACACACACACATACACACACACACACACACACACACACACACACACACACACACACACACACACACACACACGAAACAAGAAGAACAATGAAGAACAAGAACAAGAGGAGTAAGAAACAGCATGAAACGTAAACACTAAGGTCCATTTTTTTTTCATAAATAAATCACACATCCTGAGGGTAGTGGTAGTGGTAGTTGGTGATAGAACATAAGAACATAAGAACATAAGAAAATAAGGAGTCTGCAATAGGCCGGTTGGCCTGTGCATGGCAGCTCCTGTCGAGAGTTACTACCACTCCCTATCATCCATGAATCTATTGAGCCTCCTTTTGAAACTTTCCAGAGTTCCCGCACTTACTACAAAGTTGGTAAGCTTGTTCCACTCGCCCACCACCCTATTTGTGAACCAGTTTCTTCCTATCTCCCTCCTAAACCTATACTTATCCAACTTGAATCCGTTGCTCCGAGTCCTATCCTGCTCGGATATTATAAGAACTTTATCCATATTCCCTTTATTGATTCCTTTCACCCACTTAAATACTTCTATCATATCTCCCCACACTCTTCGCCTTTCTAGGGAATGCAAGTTAAGTTTCTTTAACCTATCCTGATATGGAAGGTTTCTAAGTCCCGGAATCATTTTTGTCATTCTTCGCTATACCGACTCTAGTGAATTTATATCACTGCCACATGACAAAGCTTTTATTTTTTTTTATTTTTTAGGGTTGTGGTCACGGCTGTGATAAAGGCCAACCAGGGAGTGTAGTACTGTGCCTTCAGTTAAATCAGTTCATA
>NW_024752007.1:0-13784 GCF_018991925.1 Homarus americanus
AAGCCGGATTTGGTAAAACGTTGCTCTGATCACCTAAACGGCATGGGTGGTCCCCATTATAGGTTCACGGTGCCATAAGCAAGTTGAACAGGCTTTGTGTGAAATATAGCAGAGTCTAGGAATGCTTTTATTGTCCTGGTGGCCCAGAGGTAGCGTCCCCCGGTCACAATTATAAGATCGTGGGTTTGAATCCTAGTGGGGTGAGGTGTTGCTTATATGTAGAAGTCCGCGTGCTTTATTGGGCTAATGAAATATATATGGACCCTCGTGTTTTGAAGCCGCATTTGGTAAAACGTTGCTCCTATCACCTAAGCGGCACAGGTGGTCCCCATTAGAGGTTCACGGCGCCATAAGCTCGTTGAACAGGCTTTGTGTGAAATATAGCAGAGTCTAGGACTGCTTTTATTGTCCTGGTTGCCCAGAGGTACTTCCCCGGTCACAATTTCGTCGTGGCTTCAAATCCTGGTGGGGGTGGCGTTGATTATATGTAGAAGTCTGCGTGCTATTGGGCTAATGAAATATATATGGATCCTCGTTTTCAAAACCGCCATTTGGTAAAAAAGCGTTGCTCTCTGATCACCCTGGCGGCTGCGGGTGAGGGTCCCCCTATAGTGGTTCACAGCGCCATAAGCTCGTTTAACAGGCTTTGTGTGAAATATAGTAGAGTCTAGGACTGCTTTTATTGTCCTGGTGGCCCAGAGGCAGCATACCCCGGTCACAATTATAAGATCATGGGTTCGAATCCTGGTGGGGTGAGGTGTTGATTATATGTAGAAGCCGCGTGCTTTATTGGGCTAATGAAATGTATATGGATCCTCGTGTTTCCAAGCCGGGTTTGGTAAAACGTTGCTCTGATCACCTAAGCGGCACGGATGGTCCCCATTAGAGGTTCACAGCGCCATAAGCTCGTTGAACAGGCTTTTTGTAGGATATAGCAGAGTCTAGGACTGCTTTTATTGTCCTGGTGGCCCAGAGGTAGCGTTCCCCGGTCACAATTAGAAGATCGTGGGTTCGAATCCTGGTGGGGTGAGGTGTTGATTATATGTAGAAGTCGGCGTGTTTTAAAGGGCAAATGAAATATATGTGGATCCGCGTGTTTTGAAGCCGCATTTGGTAAAACGTTGCTCTGATCACCTAAGCGGCACGGGTGGTCCCCATTAGAGGTTCACGGCGCCAAAAGCTCATTGAACAGGCTTTGTGTGAAATATAGCACAGTCTAGGACTGCTTTAATTATCCTGGTGGCCCAAAGGTAGCGTTCCCCGGTCACAATTATAAGATCGTGGGTTTAAATCCTGGTGGGGTGAGGCGTTGATTATATGTAGAATTCTGCGTCCGTTATTGGGCTAATGAAATATATATGGATCCTCGGGTTTTGAAGCCGCATTTGGGTAAACGTTGCTCTGATCACCTAAGCGGCACGGGTGGTCCCCTATAGTGGTTCACGGCGCCATAAGCTCGTTGAACAGGCTTTGTGTGAAATATAGCAGAGTCTAGGACAGCTTTTATTGTCCTAGTGGCCCAGAAGTAGCGTTCCCCGGTCACAATTTTAAGATCGTTGGTTGAAATCCTGGTGGGGTGAGGTGTTGATTATATGTAGAAGTTCGCGTGCTTTATTGGGCTAATGAAATATATATGGATCCTCCTGTTTCGATGCCGCATTTGGTAAAACGTTGTTATGATCACCTAAGCGGCACGGGTGGTCCCCATTAGATGTTCACGGTGCCATAAGCCCGTTGAACAGGCTTTGTGGGAAATATAGCAGAGTCTAAGACTGCTTTTATTGTCCTGGTGGCCCTGAGGTAGCGTTCCCCGGTCACAATTAGAAGATCATGGGTTCGAATCCTGGTGGGGTGAGGTGTTGATTATATGTAGAAGCTGCGTGCTTTATTGGGGAATGAAATATATATGGATCCTCGTGTTTTGAAGCCGCATTTGCTAAAACGTTGTTATGATCACCTAAACCTTGCGAATTGGTCCCCATTAGAGTTCAGCCATAAGGTCGTTGAACAGGCTTTTGTGTAAGAAATATAGTAGAGTCTACGAATGCTTTTATTGTCCTGTTGGCCCAGAGGTAGCGTTCCCCGGTCACAATTATAAGATCGTGGCTTCAAATCCTGGTGGGGTGAGGCGTTGATTATATGTAGAAGTCCGCGTGCTTTATTGGGCTAATGAAATATATATGGATCCTCGTGTTGCGAAACCGCATTTGGTAAAGCGTTGCTCTGATCACCTAAGCGGCACGGGTGGTCCCCTATAGTCGTTCACAGCGCCATAAGCTCGTTTAACAGGCTTTGTGTGAAATATAGTAGAGTCTAGGACTGCTTTTATTGTCCTAGTGGCCCAGAGGCACCGTTCCCCGGTCACAGTTATAAGATCATGGGTTCAAATCCTTGTGGGGTGAGGTGTTGATTATATGTAGAAGTCTGCGTGCTTCATTGGGATAATGAAATATATATGGATCCTCGTTTTTCGAAGCCGCATTTGGAAAAACATTGCTCTGATCACCTAAGCAGCACGGGGGTCCCCATTAGAGGTTCACGGCGCCATAATCTCGTTGAACAGGCTTTGTGTGAAATATAGCAGAGTCTAGGACTGCTTTTATTGTCCTGGTGGCCCAGAGGTAGCGTTCCGCCTGTCACAATTAGAAGATCTTGAGTTCAAATCCTGGTGGGGTGAGGTGTTGATTATGTGTAGAAGTCCGCGGCTTTATTGGGCTAATGAAATATATATGGATCCTCGTGTTTCGAAGCCGCATTTGGAAAAATATTGCTCTGATCACCTAAGCAGCACGGGTGGTCCCCATTAGAGGTTCACGGCGCCATAATCTCGTTGAACAGGCTTTGTGTGAAATATAGCAGAGTCTAGGACTGCTTTTATTGTTCCTGGTGGCCCAGAGGTAGCGTCTCCCGGTCACAATTATAAGATCGTGGGTTCAAATCCTGGTGGGATGAGGTGTTGATTATATGTAGAACTCCGCGTGCTTTATTGGCCTAATGAAATATATATGGATCCTCGTGTTTCGAAGCCGCATTTGGAAAAACGTTGCTCTGATCACTTAAGCGGCACGGGTGGTCCCCATTAGAGGTTCACGGCGCCAAAAGCTCGTTGAACAGGCTTTGTGTGAAACATAGCAGAGTCTAGGACTGCTTTTAGTGTCCTGGTGGCCCAGAGGTAGCGTTCCCCGGTCACAATTATAACATCGTGGGTTTGAATCCTAGTGGGGTGAGGTATTGATTATATGTAGAAGTCCGAGTGCTTTATTGGGCTAATGAAATATATATGGATACTCGTGTTTCCAAGCCGGATATGGTAAAACGTTGCTCTGATCACCTAAGGGACAAGGGTGGTCCCCATTAGAGATTCACGGCGCCATAAGGTCGTTGAACAGGACTTTGTGTGAAATATAGTAGAGGCTAGGACTGCTTTTATTGTCCTGGTGGCCCAGAGGTAGCATACCCCGGTCACAATTATAAGATCGTGGGTTTGAATCCTGGTGGGGTGAGGTGTTGATTATATGTAGAAGTCCGAGTGCTTTATTGGGCTAATGAAATATATTTGGATCCTCGTGTTTCGAAGCCGCATTTGGAAAAACGTTGCTCTGATCACCTAAGCAGCACGGTTGGTCCCCATTAGAGGTTCACGGCGCCATAAGCTCGTTGAACAGGCTTTGTGTGAAATATAGTAGAGTCTAGGACTGCTTTTATTGTCCTGGTGGCCCAGAGGTAGCATACCCCGGTCACAATTATAAGATCGTGGGTTTGAATCCTGGTGGGGTGAGGTGTTGATTATATGTAGAAGTCCGAGTGCTTTATTGGGCTAATGAAATATATTTGGATCCTCGTGTTTCGAAGCCGCATTTGGAAAAACGTTGCTCTGATCACCTAAGCAGCACGGGTGGTCCCCATTAGAGGTTCACGGCGCCATAAGCTCGTTGAACAGGATTTGTGTGAATTTTAGCAGAGTGTAGGACTACTTTTATTGTCCTGGTGGCCCAGAGGTAGCGTTCCCCGGTCACAATTATAAGATCGTGGGTTCAAATCCTGGTGGGGTGAGGTTTTGATTATATGTAGAAGTCAGCGTGCTTTATTGGGCGATTGAAATATATATGGATCCTCGAGTTTCCAAGCCAGATTTGGTAAAACGTTGCTCTGATAACCTAAGCGGCACTGCTGGTCCCAATAAGAGGTTCACGGCGCCATAAGCTCATTCAACAGGCTTTGTGTGAAATATAACAGTCTAGGACTGCTTTTAGTTTCCTGGTGGTTCAGAGGCACCGTTCCCCGGTCACAGTTATAAGATCATGGGTTCAAATCCTGGTGGGGTGAGGTGTTGATTATGTGTTAAGGTCCGCGTGCTTTATTGGGCTAATGAAATATATATGGATCCTCGTGTTTCGAAGCCGGCATTTGGTAAAACGTTGCTCTGAACACCTAAGCGGCACGGGTGGTCCCCATTAGAGGTTCACGGCGCCATAAGCTCGTTTAACAGGCTTTGTGTGAAATATAGCAGAGTCTAGGATTGCTTTTATTGTCCTGGTGGCCCAGAGGTAGCATTCCCCGGTCACAATTATAAGATCGTGGGTTCGAATCCTGGTGGGGTGAGGTGTTGATTATATGTAGAAGTCTGCGTGCTTTATTGGGCTAATGAAATATATATGGATCCTCGTGTTTCGAAGCCGGTTTTGGTAAAACGTTGCTCTGATCACCTAACCGGCACGGGTGGTCCCCTATAGTGGTTCACAGCGCCATAAGCTCGTTGAAAAGGCTTTGTGTGAAATATAGCAGAGTCTAGGGGGGCTTTTATTGTCCTAGTGGCCCAGAGGTAGCATTCCCCGGTCATAATTATAAGATCGTGGGTTCAAATCCTGGTGGGGTGAGGTGTTGATTATATGTAGAAGTCTGAGTGCTTTATTGGGCTAATGAAATATATATGGATCCTCGTGTTTCAAAGCCGGTTTTGGTAAAACGTTGCTCTGATCACCTAAGCGGCACAGGTGGTCCCCATTAGTGGGTCATGGAGCCATAAGGTCGTTGAACAGGCTTTGTGTGAAATATAGTAGAGACTTGGACTACTTTTATTGTCCTGGTGGCCCAGAGGTAGCATACCCCGGTCACAATTATAAGATCGTGGGTTTGAATCCTGGTGGGGTGAGGTGTTGATTATATGTAAAAGTCCGCGTGCTTTATTGGCTAATAGAAATATATATAGACTCCTCGTGTTTCAAAAGCCGCATTTGAGTAAAAACGTTGCTCTGATCACCCTAAGCGTACGGGTGGTCCCCGACTGGGAGTTCTGTGCCATAAGCTCGTTGAACCGAGGCTTTGTGTGAAATATGAAAGTTTGGATACTTTTAGTATTGTCACCATTGGCCCAGAGGTATATTCTGTAATTGCAGTCATTGGTTAAAATCCACCAGTGAGATAAGTGTTGATTCTTCTTCTTACAAGTCATGCTTTTATTGGGCTAATAAAATATATGCGGATCCTCGTGTTTTGGCCGCATTTGAGTAAAAGCACTCTGATCTACTAAAGCTGGCTTTGGGTAGTTACTCATTAGAGGTTCACGGCGCCATAAGCTCGTTGAACAGGCTTTGTGTGAAATATAGCAGAGTCTAGGAATGCTTTTAGTGTCCTGGTGGCCCAGAAGTAGCATTCCCCGGTCACAATTATAAGATCGTGGGTTCGAATCCTGGTGGGGTGAGGTGTTGATTATATGAAGAAGTCAGCGTGCTTTATTGGGCTAATGAAATGCTATAACTTGGATCACCATCCAAGCCATTTTGGTAAACATTATCTGATCTACCTAAAGCGATGCAGGTGGTCCCTATAGTAATTTCTGGCGCCACGCTCGTTGAACAGGCTTTGTGTGAAATATAGCAGAGTCTAGGACTGCTTTTATTGTCCTGGTGGCCCAGAGGTAGCGTTCCCCCGTCACAATTAGAAGATCGTGGGTTCAAATCCTGGTGGGGTGAGGTGTTGACTATATGAAGAAGTCCGCGTGCTTTATTGGGCTAATGAAATATATATGGATCCTCGTGTTTCGAAGCCGCATTTGGTAAAACGTTGCTTTGATCACCTAAGCGGCACGGGTGGTCCTCATTAGAGGTTTACGGCGCCTTAAGCTCGTTGAACAGGTTTTGTGTAAAATATAGCAGAGTCTAGGACTGCTTTTATTGTTCCTCGTGGCCCAGAGGTAGCGTCCCCCGGTCACAATTATTAGATCGGGGGTTCAAATCCTGGTGGGATGAGGTGTTGATTATATGTAGAACTCCACGTGCTTTATTGGGCTAATGAAATATATATGGATCCTTGTGTTTCGAAGCCGCATTTGGTAAAACGTTGCTCTGATCACCGAAGCGGCACGGGTGGTCCCCTATAGTGGTTCACAGCGCCATAAGCTCGTTGAACAGGCTTTGTGTGAAATATAGCAGAGTCTAGGACTGCTTCTATTGCCCTAGTGGCCCAGAGGTAGCATTCACCGGTAACAATTATAAGATCGTGGGTTCAAATCCTGGTGGGGTGAGGTGTTGATTATATGTAGAAGTCTGCGTGCTTGATTGGGCTAATGAAATATATATGGATCCTCGTGTTTCGAAGCCGGTTTTGGTAAAACGTTGCTCTGATCACCTAAGCGGCACAGGTGGTCCCCATTAGTGGTTCATTGAGCCATAAGGTCGTTGAACAGGCTTTGTGTGAAATATAGTAGAGACTTGGACTGCTTTTATTGTCCTGGTGACCCAGAGGTAGCATACCCCGGTCACAATTATAAGATCGTGGATTTGAATCCTGGTGGTGTGAGGTGTTGATTATATACTTAAAAGTCCGGTGCTTTATTAGGCTAATAAATATATTTGGATCCTCGTGTTTCCAAACCGGATTTTGGAAAACGTTGCTCTTATCACCTAAGCGGCACGGGTGGTCCTCATCAGAGGTTCATGGCGCTATAAGATCGTTGAACAGGCTTTGTGTGAAATATAGTAGAGTGTAGGACTGCTTTTATTGTCCTGGTTGCCAAGAGGTAGCGTTCCCCGGTCACAATTATAAGATCGTGGTTTCAAATCCTGCAATTGGGGTGAGGTTTTGGGTGCCATGAAGACCAGCCTTTATTGGGCTAATGAAAGCCTATATGGATCCTTGTGTTTCGAAGCCGGATTTGGTAAAACGTTGCTCTGATCACCTAAGCGGCACAGGTGGTCCCCATTTAGAGGTTCATGGAGCCATAAGGTCTTTGAACAGGCTTTGTATGAAATATAGTAGAGACTTGGACTGCTTTTATTGGCCTGGTGGCCCAGAGGTAGCATACCCCGGCCACAATTATAAGATCGTGGGTTTGAATCCTGGTGGGGTGAGGTATTGATTATATGTAGAAGTCCGAGTGCTTTATTGGGCTAATGAAATATATATGGATACTGGTGTTTCCAAGCTGGATATGGTAAAACGTTGCTCTCATCACCTAAGGTGCAAGGGTGGTCCCCATTAGAGGTTCACGGCGCCATAAGCTCATTCAACAGGCTTTGTGTGAAATATAACAATCTAGGACTGCTTTTAGTTTCCTGGTGGTTCAGAAGCACCGTTCCCCGGTCACAGTTATAAGATCATGGGTTCAAATCCTGGTGGGGTGAGGTGTTGATTATATGTAGAAGTCCGCGTGCTTTATTGGGATAATGAAATATATATGGATCCTCGTGTTTCAAAGCCGCAT
The DNA here is from genome assembly GCF_018991925.1 of Homarus americanus. Classification (NCBI taxonomy): domain Eukaryota; kingdom Metazoa; phylum Arthropoda; class Malacostraca; order Decapoda; family Nephropidae; genus Homarus; species Homarus americanus. The sequence continues at coordinate 7,703 of NW_024752007.1, forward strand.
TTGGTAAAATATTGCTCTGATCACCTAAGCAGCACGGGTGGTCCCCATTAGAGGTTCACGGCGCCATAATCTCGTTGAACAGGCTTTGTGTGAAATATAGCAGTGTCTAGGACTGCTTTTATTGTCCTGGTGGCCCAGAGGTAGCGTTCCGCCTGTCACAATTAGAAGATCGTGAGTTCAAATCCTGGTGGGGTGAGGTGTTGATTATGTGTAAAAGTCCGCGTGCTTTATTGGGCTAATGAAATATATATGGATCCTCGTGTTACGAAGCCGCATTTGGTAAAACGTTGCTCTGATCACCTAAGCGGCACGGGTGGTCCCCTATAGTGGTTCACAGTGCCATAAGCTCGTTGAAAAGGCTTTGTGTGAAATATAGCAGAGTCTAGGGCTGCTTTTATTGTCCTAGTGGCCCAGAGGTAGCATTCCCCGGTCACAATTATATAATCGTGGGTTCAAATCCTGGTGGGGTGAGGTGTTGATTATATGTAGAGGTCTGCGTGCTTTATTGGGCTAATGAAATATATATGGATCCTCGTGTTTTGAAGCCGGTTTTGGTAAAACGTTGCTCTGATCACCTAAGCGGCACAGGTGGTCTCCATTAGTGGTTCATGGAGCCATAAGGTCGTTGAACAGGCTTTGTGTGAAATATAGTAGAGACTTGGACTGCTTTTATTGTCCTGGTGGCCCAGAGGTAGCATACCCCGGTCACAATTATAAGATCGTGGGTTTCAATCCTGGTGGGGTGAGGTGTTGATTATATGTAGAAGTCCGCGTGCTTTATTGGGCTAATGAAATATATATGGATCCTCGTGTTTCGAAGCCGCATTTGGTAAAACGTTGCTCTGATCACCTAAGCGGCACGGGTGGTCCCCATTAGAAGTTCACGGCGCCATAAGCTCGTTGAACAGGCTTTGTGTGAAATATAGAATAGTCTAGGACTGCTTTTATTGTCCTGGTGGCCCAGAGGTAGCATTCCCCGGTCACATATATAAGATCGTTGTTTCAAATCCTGGTGGGATGAGGTGTTGATTATATGTACAAGTCCGCGTGCTTTATTGGGCTAATGAAATATATATGGATCCTCGTGTTTCGAAGCCGCATTTGGTAAAACGTTGGTCTGATCACCTAAGCGGCACGGGTGGTCCTCATTAGAGGTTCACGGCGCCATAAGCTCGTTGAACAAGCTTTGTGTGAAATATAGAAGAGTCTAGGACTCCTTTTATTGTCCTAGTGGCCCAGAGGTAGCATTCCCCGGTCACAATTATAAGATCGTGGGTTAAAATCCTGGTGGGATGAGGTGTTGATTATATGTACAAGTCCGCGTGCTTTATTGGGCTAATGAAATATATATGGATCCTCGTATTTCGAAGCCGCATTTGGTAAAACGTTGCTCTGATCACCTGAGCGGCACGGGTGGTTCCCATTAGAGGTTCATGGAGCCATAAGGTCGTTGAACAGGCTTTGTGTGAAATATAGTAGAGACTTTGACTGCTTTTATTGTCCTGGTGGCCCAGAGGTAGCATACCCCGGCCACAATTAGAAGATCGTGGGTTCGAATCCTGGTGGGGTGAGGTGTTGATTATATGAAGAAGTCCGCGTGCTCTATTGGGCTAATGAAATATATATGGATCCTCGTGTTTCGAAGCCGCATTTGGTAAAACGTTGCTCTGATCACCAAAGCGGCACGGGTGGTCCTCATTAAAGGTTTACGGTGCCTTAAGCTCGTTGAACAGGCTTTGTGTGAAATATAGCAGAGTCTAGGACTGCTTTTATTGTTCTGGTGGCCCAGAGGTAGCGTCCCCCGGTCACAATTATAAGATCGTGGGTTCAAATCCTGGTGGGGTGAGGTGTTGATTATATGTAGAAGTCCGCGTGCTTTATTGGGCTAATGAAATATATATGGAACCTCGTGTTTCGAAGCCGCATTTGGTAAAACGTTGCTCTGATCACCTAAGCGGCACGGGTGGTCCTCATTAGAGGTTCACGGCGCCATAAGCTCGTTGAACAGGCTTTGTGTGAAATATAGCAGAGCCTAGGAATGCTTTTAGTGTCCTGGTGGCCCAGAGGTAGCGATCCCCGGTCACAATTAGAAGATCGTGGGTTCGAATCCTGGTGGGGTGAGGTGTTGATTATATGAAGAAGTCTGCGTGCTTTATTGGGCTAATAAAATATATATGGATCCTCTCGTGTTTGGCGGCATTTGGTAAAACGTTGCTCTGATCACCTAAGTGTACGAATTGGTCCTCATTAGAGAGGTTCTGGGGTGCATAAGCTCAGTAGACAGGCTTTATTGGTAAAATATAGCGAGACAGGACTGCTTAATGTTCTGGTGGCCCAGCCGATGGCGTCCAGTCACACTTAGAAGATCGTGAGTTCAAATCCTGGTGGGGTGAGGTGTTGATTATGTGTAAAAGTCCGTGTGCTTTATTGGGCTTATGAAATATATATGGATCCTCGTGTTTCGAAGCCGCATTTGGTAAAACGTTGCTCTGATCACCTAAGCGGCACGGGTGGTCCCCATTAGAGGTTCACGGCGCCTTAAGCTCGTTTAACAGGCTTTGTGTGAAATATAGCAGAGTCTAGGACTGCTTTTATTGTTCCTGGTGGCCCAGAGGTAGCGTCCCCCGGTCACAATTATAAGATCGTGGTTTCAAATCCTGGTAGGGTGAGGTGTTGATTATATGTAGAATCCGCATGCTTTATTGGGCTAATGAAATATATATGGATCCTCGTGTTTCGAAGCCGCATTTGGTAAAACGTTGCTCTGATCACCTAAGCGGCACGGGTGGTCCCCATTAGAGGTTCACGGCGCCAAATGCTCGTTGAACAGGCTTTGTGTGAAACATAGCAGTGTCTACGACTGCTTTTAGTGTCCTGGTGGCCCAGAGGTAGCGTTCCCCGGTCACAATTAGAAGATCGTGGGTTTGAGTCCTGGTGGGGTGAGGTGTTGATTATATGAAGAAGTCCGCGTGCTTTATTGGGCTAATGAAATATATATGGATCCTCGTGTTTCGAAGCCGCATTTGATAAAACGTTGCTCTGATCACCTAAGCGGCACGGGTGGTCCCCTATAGTGGTTCACAGCGCCATAAGCTCGTTGAACAGGCTTTGTGTGAAATATAGCAGAGTCTAGGAATGCTTTTATTGTCCTAGTGGCCCAAAGGTAGCATTCCCCGGTGACAATTATAAGATCGTGGGTTCAAATCCTGATGGGGTGAGGTGTTGATTATATGTAGAAGTCTGCGTGCTTTATTGGGCTAATGAAATATATATGGATCCTCGTGTTTCGAAGTCGGATTTGGTAAAACGTTGCTCTGATCACCTAAGCGGCACAGGTGGTCCCCATTAGAGGTTCATGGAGCCATAAGGTCGTTGAACAGGCTTTGTGTGAAATATAGTAGAGACTTTGACTGCTTTTATTGTCCTGGTGGCCCAGAGGTAGCATACCCCGGTCACAATAATAAGATTGTGGGTTTGAATCCTGGTGGGGTGAGGTGTTGATTATATGTTGAAGTCCGCATGCTTTATTGGGCTCATGAAATATATATGGATCCTCTTGTTCCGAAGCCGCATTTGGTAAAACGTTGCTCTGATCACCTAAGCGGCACGGGTGGTCCCCATTAGAGGTTCACGGCGCCATAAGCTCGTTGAACAGGCTTTGTGTGAAATACAGAAGAGTCTAGGACTGCTTTTATTGTCCTGGTGGCCCAGAGGTAGCATTCACCGGTCACAATTATAAGTTTGTGGGTTCAAATCCTGGTGGGATGAGGTGTTGATTATATGTAGAAGTCCGCATGCTTTATTGGGCAAATGAAATATATATGGATCCTCGTGTTTCGCAGCCGCATTTGGTAAAACGTTGCTCTGATCACCTAAGCGGCACGGGTGGTCCTCATTAGAGGTTCACGGCGCCATAAGTTTGTTGAACAGGCTTTGTGAGAAATATAGCAGAGTCTAGGAATGCTTTTAGTGTCCTGGTGGCCCAGAGGTAGCGAGCCCCGGTCACAATTAGAAGATCGTGGGTTCAAATCCTGGTGGGGTGAGGTGTTGATTATATGAAGAAGTCCGCGTGCTTTATTGGGCTAATGAAATATATATGGATCCTCGTATTTCGAAGCCGCATTTGGTAAAATGTTGCTCTGATCACCTAAAAAGCGTACTTGAGGTGAATTCCCCATTAGAGGTTCATGGAGCCATAAGGTGGTTGAACGGGCTTTGTGTGAAATATAGTAGAGACTTGCTGACTGCTTTTATTGTCCTAATTGTGGCCCAGGATACTTATACCCCAGCCACAATTAGAAGATCGTGGGTTCAGATCACAAGGTGGGGTGAAGTGTGATTATATGAAGAAGTCCGCGTGCTTTATTGGGCTAATGAAATATATATGGATCCTCGTGTTTCAAGCCGCATTTGGTAAAACGTTGCTCTGATCACCTAAGCGGCACGGGTGGTCCTCATTAAAGGTTTACGGTGCCTTAAGCTCGTTGAACAGGCTTTGTGTGAAATATAGCAGAGTCTAGGACTGCTTTTATTGTTCCTGGTGGCCCAGAGGTAGCGTCCCCCGGTCACAATTATAAGATCGTGGGTTCAAATCCTGGTGGGGTGAGGTGTTGATTATATGTAGAAGTCCGCGTGTTTTATTGGGCTAATGAAATATATATGGAACCTCGTGTTTCGAAGCCGCATTTGGTAAAACGTTGCTCTGATCACCTAAGCGGCACGGGTGGTCCTCATTAGAGGTTCACGGCGCCATAAGCTCGTTGAACAGGATTTGTGTGAAATATAGCAGAGTCTAGGACTGCTTTTATTGTCCTGGTGGCCCAGAGGTAGCGTTCCGCCTGTCACAATTAGAAGATCGTGAGTTCAAATCCTGGTGGGGTGAGGTGTTGATTATGTGTAAAAGTCCGTGTGCTTTATTAGGCTAATGAAATATATATGGATCCTCGTGATTCGAAGCCGCATTTGGTAAAACGTTGCTCTGATCACCTAAGCGGCACGGGTGGTCCCCATTAGAGGTTCACGGCGCCATAAGCTCGTTTAACAGGCTTTGTGTGAAATATAGCAGAGTCTAGGACTGCTTTTATTATCCTGGTGGCCCAGAGGTAGCATTCCCCGGTCACAATCATAAGATCGTGGGTTCAAATCCTGGTGGGGTGAGGTGTTGATTATATGAAGAAGTCCGCGTGCTTTATTGGGCTAATGAAATATATATGCATCCTCGTGTTGCGAAGCCGCATTTGGTAAAACGTTGCTCTGATCACCTAAGCGGCACGGGTGGTCCCCATTAGAGGTTCACGGCGCCATAAGCTCGTTCAACAGGCTTTATGTGAAATATAGAAGAGTCTAGGACTGCTTTTATTGTCCTGGTGGCCCAGAGGTAGCATTCCCCGGTCACAATTATAAGATCGTGGGTTCAAATCCTGGTGGGATGAGGTGTTGATTATATGTACAAGTCCGCGTGCTTTATTGGGCTAATGAAATATATATGGATCCTCGTGTTTCGAAGCCGCATTTGGTAAAACGTTGCTCTGATCACCTAAGTGGCACGGGTGGTCCTCATTAAAGGTTCACGGCGCCATAAGCTCGTTGAACAGGCTTTGTGTGAAATATAGCAGAGTCTAGGAATGCTTTTAGTTTCCTGGTGGCGCAGAGGTAGCGATCCACGGTCACAATTAGAAGATCGTGGGTTCGAATCCTGGTGGGGTGAGGTGTTGATTATATGAAGAAGTCCGCATGCTTTATTGGGCTAATAAAATATATGGATCCTCGTGTTTCGAAGCCACATTTGGTAAAACGTTGCTCTAATCACCTAAGCGGCATGGGTGGTCCCCATTAGAGGTTAACGGCGCCATAAACTCGTTGAACAGGCTTTGTGTGAAATATAGCAGAGTCTAGGACTGCTTTTATTGTCATGGTGGCCCAGAGGTAGCGTTCCCCGTTCACAATTATAAGATCGTGGGTTCAAATCCTGGTGGGGTGAGGTGTTGGTTATATGTAGAAGTCCGCGTGCTTTATTGGGCTAATGAAATATATATGGATCCTCGTGTTTCGAAGCCGCATTGGGTTAAGCGTTGCTCTGATC
>NW_024752008.1:0-12058 GCF_018991925.1 Homarus americanus
CGTAAACTAGTGACTATGGAACAACCTACTCTGGAGTGAGGGTACGGCATTAAACAGATCCGGATTCTTCCCTACACTCGATAAGACTTACTACACGACTGCCACGTGTAATAACAGGTAAGCCTTATGACACTTGGAACCTAATATCCTACATCTGTCACTCTTACTGTACGATAATACCAATATATGCACACACATATGAAGGAAACTTTAAAACACCGTAAAGCAATTGAGAACAGAAGTGACTGGGAGGAATAATTAACACTGAGTAACAAGGGAGGAAGGAATATGGTACTTAAGGTCGAATCCTGTCACGGTCGCCATTTGTTACGAGTTGGGGATTTAGAATATAGTTAAAAGTCTACCCAGATCCCAACAGGTAACAACAATAAAAAAAACAAAGACAATCGGACTATAAAAGGGTAGACAAAGGATGAGAGTTTTCGTTGTATATAATAGAGTACCATAAATCCCTTAACAAAATATTCAGCTTATAAATTACCCTTAACCAAACTTAACCTAAACATTAACAATATATACATATTAATAAACATAAAACAATCTCGAAGCAAGTGGACGTGGGGAAATTAATACAAGATAATAGTACTTAAGTGAGGAGCTGAGATGGCTGACGAGTAAGGCTGAGTATTGTAGAAGACGGTAGGTAGTCACTGCACGTAGGTTTAGAGGATAGATGATCCTGTGGTCACTTCCCAGAGCCAAGTCCCTCTCCTCGAATTGGAGCTGACAAAGAAGACTTTGAGGAGGTGACGCAACCCAGGATATGGAGAAGGGAAACCTCGGAGTGGTAACTAAGACGAGTCATACACGTGTCTCGTCCCTAGATGGCGTTGCTCGGGGTGCTGGGTAGGTAGATCAGGACAATAGATGGCGTGGTTCGTAGTGCTGGGTGGAGGGGTTCGTAACACCCCCCCTCCAAAGACCTCCGTAGCGCGGGCGCGAAGGAGGTGATCACCTGGTGCGTCTGGAGAGTAGCTGCTGCATTTCCACTGGAGCTCGGGATAAAGAGTCTGCAATCAGGTTATCGACCCCCTTTATGTGCCGGACTTGTAGATTATAGGGCTGGGTGAGGAGAGCCCAGCGGAGGATTCGCTGGTTGGAGGTCTTGTTGGTTTGGATGAACGTGAGTGGGTTATGGTCGGTGAAGACTAGGGTTGTTTGTGGGCAAGACTGGAGGTAACATTCAAACTTCTTTATTGCCAATACCAGAGCCAAGGCCTCCTTCTCTATGGTGGTAGTTGGTCTGATGTTTTTCAACTTGGCGGAGTAATATACTTACAGGGTGAAGAACATCAGTGGTTGGAAATCGAGTTGTGGAGCTTTGGCCCCCACTCCGACACCACTAGCCGTCGATTTGCAGATGAGCGAGGGTGTAGTCAGGGGACTACAGGCTTGGAGGCAAGGAAGGCTTTGAGGCGGTGGAAAGACTGGTCGCACCTCTGGTTCCAGATGTAAGGGACCGCAGAACTGGTAAGGTCTGTGAGGGGTCCGGCCACGCTGGAGAAGTTACTGCAGAACCGACGGTAGCAGCCGCACATCCCCAGGAAGCGCATGAGTTCCTTCCTCGTCCTTGGAGTGGGAAAGGACAAGATGGCTCTAACGTTTGCGTCCTTGGGTCTCACCATACCATGCCCAACGATGTGTCCCAGGTAAGTCACTGAGGCCCGGCCAAAAGCAGATTTAGCCAGGTTTATGGTGAATCCAGTCTCTTGCAGTCGTGCAAACAGTATCTCCAAACGCACCAGATGTTCGTCCCAGCTGTCCGACACCACCACCAGGTCATCCAGGTAGGCGAACGTCCCACCCTGAGTCCTGGATGGGGAAGTTGATGGCCCTCTGGAATGTGGCGAACATTAGAAAAAGCCAAACGCCATAACTAAATGTGAAAAAGCCAAATGGAGTTATAAATGCCGAGATTATTTTTGGCCTATCGTGAGTCCCACTTGATAATATCCTTCAATAAGTCCACCGTACTGATAAATTTGGCACAGCCTATACTGCTGTCTATTATATCTTCAATCAAAGGTAAAAGGGTAGGAGTCTGAGACAGTGACCTGGTTCACTTTACGATAATCGGTACAGAAACGAAAAGTGCCATCGGGTTTTGGAATGAAAAGGCAAGGTGAAGCCCAGGGGGAGGTACTAGGCTCAGCTAAGTTATGTTTTAACAAAAAATCTACCTCCTTTTTCATAATCTCTTTTTTTTTTTGTGGATTTAGTCGATAGGCTGATTGCCTAATGGGTTGTACATCATCCGAGATTAGCTTAATATCATGTTTAAGTATATTGCAAAACCCTGGGAGGTCTGATGTGACTTTAGGAAATGTTGATAATAACTTAGTGAGATCTTTGCTTGAGATAGTTCAAGAACAGAAAAATACTCATCCAAGTTGTTGAGTATGTGACTGTTAGTAGGGTTTTCTTCTTTAGGTAGAAGTCTGTTCTACGACAGGGTCATATCATCTGTCTCCGAAAACCAAGGCACAAACTAAGCCATGCAATACAGGTTGACTTATAGCCTCCTGGGATGTCTTCCTCTGGCTGCTGGATAAATGGAGTTCATGAAGTTAATGTGAACAAGTTGTGAATCTTTTCTGCGATCAGGAGTATGGACTATATAGTTGAGAGGAGATAGTTTATTAGCAACTATATAGGGACCAGTGAACTTGCTTTTAAGGGGAGAGCCTGGAATGGGTAGAAAGAGTAACACTTTGTCACCTGGAGAAAATGATCTTTTAACTAATTTAGGTTGGGACTTCACCATTTTGTCTTGGACTTTTTTTAAGTTTGACTGAGCAATGGTTCGGACTTCAGTTAATTTGTCCCGTAAAGTGTCAATGTATTGGGAAACTGTTGCGGGCTTAATAGATGGAGTGTCAAACCACTGCTCCTTTACTATTTTAAGGGGTCCCCTATTTTGTCTCCCATATAGTAACTCGAACGGGGAGAAACCCAATGACTCCTGGGGACATTCCCTGATGGCAAAGAGTAACAAGTCTATGCTTTCATCCCATTCCTTATGGTGTTCTATACAGTATTTTTTGAGCATTGATTTGAAAGTTTGATGGAACCGTTCCAAGCAACCTTGGGATTGTGGGTGGTAAGCCGAAGATGTACAATGGTCCACACTGAGGTCTTTCATCACCTGTTTGAAAAGATTGCTCGTAAAATTGGTGCCCTGATCGGATTGGATCTCTTTAGGAATGCCCACTGAAGTGAAAAGGTGCAAAAGATGTTTGATTACGTTTTTTGAATTGATGCTTTTAAGGGGAAAAGCCTCAGGATAACGTGTACTGGTATCCATAACTGTGAGCAGGAATTGATTTTCCTTCTTAGTCTTTGGTAATGGGCCCACACAATCCACAACAATCTTTTCAAATGGTGTAGAAAATACTGGGATGGGCTTAATGGGAGCTGCTGGTATACTTTCATTTGGTTTTCCTACCATTTGACAAATATGACAAGATTTTAGGTACTTTGACACATCCTTCCTAAGTCCAGGCCAATAATAGTGTTGGAGGAGCTTTTATATGTTTTCAGGATTCCCAAATGTCCTGAAATACCATCATGGGCAAGGGCAATTAATGCTGGTCTGACTGAGGTGGGAATTACCACTTGATGTATTTCAGACCACGTGTCTAGATGGGCAAGCTCAGGGGGCCTATAAGCCCTCATCAAAACCCCTTCATGATAATAAAAACACGGAAGGGTGTTAAAATCTTTACCCTCAACTGCTGCATGATGAAGTTTAGTCAAAGATGGATCAGATTGTTGGGCTTTAACGAGCTCATCCTTACTAATAGTCTTATTGTACAGATCTTCTGTGGGTAGGAAGATATTAGAGGTGGTTTTAGATGAAGAGGGCCCATTTCGCACACTCTGTGACCGGGTGACAGCACAAGATGGGAAAAGATGAGGAATAGTTTCTTTAAGGTCAGTGGTGGAGTTGACAGGTAAGGGAGAGTCGACTGTCTTTATGTTAGGAACCACTAGATCTCCTACCAAGTCATTACCCAATAATAAATGAACGCCGCACACAGGCATTGGGTCTTTCCTTATGGCTATTTGCACTTCCCCAGTAATCAAGGGACATTGGAGGTGCACTTTAGCTAAAGGATAGGAAGAATGGGATGAGAGATCCGAAATTAGAACACTCTCATTAGTAAATGCGGTAGATATATCAGGAATGACGTTAAACAGGAGTATAGATTGTGCTGCGCCCGTATCACGTAGTATACGAATAGGGAAAGAACGAGACCCCTCCATGATTGAAATTTTTCCCTCATAGGTGAATGAAGAGAAGAGATCCTGATAGGGCCTTTCCACATTGGTGTTTGCTATTGGTTTGGATTTGGGATCCAGGGAACTACTTTTAGCAATTCGACACTTTTGGCAAGTTTACAATTCTGGATCAAAGTGGCCTGGGTTTCAAGCAGTAAGAACAAGTAAGCTTACATCGGGGGAGAGGGACCTTCGACCTGGTTTCACCACGTCCCCAAGGCTATCATCAGAGGAGGACCTAACATGCTGGAAAGTACCACGTTCCCTACTGCCCAGTGACTCCACCAGCAAGGCGTACGCATCAGCCACCTCAGCCGCACGCCCTAAATTAACCTCTCCACGCTCCTCCACATGCTTCAAGATGTGAAATGGTATCTTGCTCTTCCACTCCTCCAGGACTACCAAGTTTAATAAATCCTGAAATGTGGAGGTCTCTGTAGCCTCTAACCACTTAAAACTGCTTTTCTTGAGCAAACTCAACAAAGGTGTGGGAAAATGGTTTGGTTAGTTTACTTAAACTGTCGGGTATCCATCTGGCGTGATAGCATAAGAGGTAAGAGGATATTCTTTTTTACGTTATCATAGTCATCAGTCTGTCTAAAACAGTTATAAACTCTACGAGCCTTACCATATAATTTAGAACCAACACTGGCACCCACCGGTCCTTTGCAGCACATTCATTCTTCCCCGCTATTTTCTCAAAAAGTCCTAAATGACCCGCCCATATCGGATTCATCAAACCTGGGAACAAGGAAGAAGCAGTAGCAGGGTTAAAAGCAGCTAGTTTCTCTCTTAATGCCACTTCTTTTGATCTAAACTCCGATGTTAAGGTGACTTCTATCTCTCTTACCTGTAGTTCTTTCAGTCTAACCTCCTGCTCCAACTTGGCCCGTTCCATCATTTCCTCATGCTCCAACTTGGCCTGTTCCGACCTGGCCTGTTCCAACTTTTCTTCATGCTGCAACTTGGCCTGTTCCGACCTTTCTTCAGGCTCCAACTTGGCCTGCTGCTCCAACTTGGCCTGTTCCAACTCTAGTTCTTTCATTTTGATTTGGAACTCGAACCTAGCTCGTTCTAGTTCTAAGGCGTCTACTCTTTGTGTTTTTTCTTGAGGGCTAGCCAGACCTGAAGCAACTTCTGAGTGAGGAGGGGTGGTGGATAGCGGTTGAAGTTTCTTGGACATGGGCGTTAATCTGTCAACAGCGGATTCTTTTAAAACTTCATGTTGAACCAGCACTTCAATCACATGATTTTTTAACATTTCCTTAGTCAGTTGCTGTGAAAATGGGATATTATAATAGTTGGCTATTTCTTTCCATTCTTTCTTTAGGATATTAACACGTAATTGATACGTAATGATTTTCACAAAATCCTGGAGATCAAAACCTGAGGTGGCCATTGTTAAGAAAAAAAATAGATAAATTAACTAATGGTCCAAAGATAAGACAAGTGGATAACCCTAGAAAATATCACGCAGTGGATAACCAGAAAGTCCTCAAAAAAATCAAATCCAAGTTATACCTAGGAAATTGAGCACTTATGATTATTGTTCTTCTGGAGAAGATCCTTAGATAAGGATAAGAGACTTGAAAGAGGTGTAGGGCGTATTACGGCATTAATATAAAGATCCGGATTAACAACCCTGATAAATGGTATGATTGACCCTGAATGAGATAATGAGAAGAACAATAATTGAGGCTTGGCAATTATGGGGTCCTGTAGAGCGGGCGTCCCAAGATATCACTTCACCGTAAACTAGTGACTATGGAACAGCCTACTCTGGAGTGAGGTACGGCATTAAACAGATCCGGATTCTCCTCCACTGATAAGAATTTTACTACACAACTGCCACGTGTAATAACAGGTAAGTCTTATGACACTTGTCTGTCACTCTTACTGTACGATAATACCAATATATGCACACACATATGAAGGAAACTTTAAACCACCGTAAAGCAATTGTGAACAGAAGTGACTGGGAGGAATAATTAACAAGAGTAACAAGGGAGGAAGGAATATGGTACTTAAGGTCGAGTCCTGTCACGGTCGCCATTTGTTACGAGTTGGGGATTTAGAATATAGTTATACGTCTACCCAGATCCCAACAGGTAACAACAAAAAAAAACAAAGACAATCGGACTATAAAAGGGTAGACAAAGGATGCGAGTTTTCGTTGTATATAATAGAGTACCATAAATCCCTTAACAAAATATTCAGCTTATAAATTACCCTTAACCAAACTTAACCTAAACATTAACAGTATATACATATTAATAAACATAAAACAATCTCGAAGCAAGTGGACGTGGGGAAATTAATACAAGATACTAGTACTTAAGTGAGGAGCTGAGATGGCTGACGAGTAAGGCTGAGTATTGTAGAAGACGGTAGGTAGTCACTGCACGTAGGTTTAGAGGATAGATGATCCTGTGGTCACTTCCCAGAGCCAAGTCCCTCTCCTCGAATTGGAGCTGACAAAGAAGACTGAGGAGGTGACGCAACCCAGGATATGGAGAAGGGAAACCTCGGAGTGGTAACTAAGACGAGTCATACTCGTGTCTCGTCCCTAGATGGCGTTGCTCGTGGTGCTGGGTAGGTAGATCAGGACAATAGATGGCGTGGTTCGTGGTGCTTGGGTGGAGGGGTTCGTAACAGTGACTCACAGGTAAGGTACTTGGACAGGGCCTTTTGTGGTAAAAAAAAAATAGGATGAGGGTGTGTTTGCCAGGGGCTGGGGTGGGGGATATAGTTGACAGGATGGACAATATCTTGTCTGGTAATGGGAACAAACCCATTATCTGCCTCAGTGCAGGAGGCAATGATATTGGCTGGTGTAGGAGTGAGGTGCTTCTTGATAAGTTCAAGGCAGCTATAGACCGTATTAGGACTAAGGGAGGGATCCCTATCATATGTGGTGTCTTGCCATCTATGTCAGGGATAATCTGAAGTGCGAAATAAATAAGGAAATAAAAACTGAGCGGAATACAGAAACAATTTGGATAGAATTAATCGACTGTAGGGAAAAATTAATCACAGGGGTAATATATAGACCTCCCAATCTTGATAGAGTTAATGAGCGACTTATCTAGGATGAAATGCTCAGGGCTTCCATACACAACAAAGTCTGTATAGTAGGCGATTTTAACCTTGGCCAAATAGATTGGACTGACATTACGGGAAACTCAGTATCAGAGGATTTCCTCGAAACGATCCAGGACTGTTTCCTAAGTCAACATAAAACAGAACCCCCCGGGGTTTTAATATACTCGATTTAGCTCTGTCGAACAGAGAAAACCTCATTAGCAATGTCGAGGTAGGGAACGAACTTGAAAACAGTGATCACAAAGAAATTAGATTCCAGTTAGATTTTCAGGTCAGACGTAAAGAGAATTCCATTAAAGTCCCAGACTTCGGAAGGGCAGACTTTGATAGTTTAAAGAAGCAGCTGAGGGAGGGGGTGTCGGGCTTGGGTGCGAGCCTGACAGATGACACCGACCTGATAACGAGATCTGATATTGCCGATTTCCACGATTTCCACGACACTTTAAATAATGAGTTACTTAATGCACAAAGGCAGAACATACCATACAAAAAACTCAGATCAGACAACAATGACCCTAAATGGATAAATAATTATTTAAAGAATATTATTGGCCAAAGGAAGGCTATAGGTAGAAGCATAAATCGTGGCGAAATTTACCTCCAAGAGTATTATAAGGTACTGGCCCGTAGGGTTAAGACCGAGATAATAAAGCAAAGAGGGATTATGAACTAAAGATGGCAAGGGAGGCGAAAACAAACCCCAAAGGATTCTACCAAATGTATCAAACTAAAACACGAGATAAGATATGACCAATACGTTCAGATACCGGCGAGCTAACTGATAACGACGGAGAAATGAGCAATAATCTGAATAAATATTTTTCAACCGTTTTCACCACCGAAAATTTAAACATGATACCCGAGGCACCGACTCTATTCAGAGATAGTGAAGAAAACAAATTAAGCGAGATAGTAGTGACTAGTAACGATGTTAATAAGCAAATAGACAAACTGAAGCCTAATAAGTCAACTGGTCCCAATGAGATATTTCCCAGAGTATTAAAGGAATGTAAGGAAGAGCTTAGTATGCCCTTAGCAAAGTTGTTTAATATGTCATTAAAAACAGGTGTAGTACCAGAATCCTGGAGGATAGCGAATGTAATACCGATATTCAAGAGTGGGGATAGATCACTATCCTCTAAGTACCGCCCAATCAGTCTAACATCAATAGTAGGTAAATTACTAGAATCAATTATTTCAAACTCTATTCGAAACCACCTGGAGAAGCACAAGTTGATCAATGATTCCCAACATGGCTTCACAAGCGGGCGTTCATGTCTAACTAATCTATTAACATTCTTTTCATCAGTTTTCGAATAGGTGGATGAGGGGCACAATTATGATGTGGTATATCTCGACTTTAGCAAAGCCTTCGACAGAGTCCCCCACGAAAGACTAATTAGAAAGGTAGAAGCGCATGGCATAAAAGGTATTATCCTTAAATGGATTAGGGCGTGGTTACGGGACAGGAAACAGCGAGTGACCATAAACGGCACTAAATCGCATTGGAGCAACGTCACTAGTGGAGTTCCCCAATGCTCAGTACTTGGATCATTATTATTTATTATATACATAAACGACATAGATATCGGCATAGACAGCAACATAAGTAAATTTGCTGATGACACTAAAATAGGACGTGTAATTAAATCTGATGAGGACTCTGCAAAACTACAGGAAGATCTAAACAAATTTTTCGAATGGTGGGAAAAATGGCAGATGAAATTCAATGTGGACAAATGTAAAGTACTCAGTATAGGAGATGTAAACAGGGAAACCAGTTACCAGATGAACAACAATGCCATTGTGGAATCCGACTGCGAGAGAGATTTAGGAGTAATGATAAGTAGAAATCTTAAGGCAAGTAAACAATGTGTTTTTGCTCGTAACAAGGCTAATAAAGTACTTGGGTTCATACAAAGGAGTGTTAGTTACAAGACTAGCGAGGTCATCTTAAAAATATATCTAGAGCTTGTGAGACCTCACCTGGATTACGCAGTTCAGTTCTGGTCACCGTATTACAGAATGAATATAGAATCCTTGGAAAGAATCCAGAGGAGAATGACAAGACTAATCCCGGGCATTATGAACCTTGAATACAGAGACAGGTTAAAGCATCTTAATCTGCACTCCCTCGAGAGACGTAGAGTGAGGGGCGACATGATAGAGGTGTATAAATGGAAGTCAGCCTTAAACAAAGGGGACATTACAAAAGTACTCAAACTATCCAACCAGGAGTGAACCTGAAACAATGGTTTTAAATTAGACAAATTTAGATTTTGGCGTGAAATAGGTAAACATTGGGTTGGAAACAAAGTAGTGGATGAATGGAACAAGTTACCAAATATCATCATTAACTCGAATACGCTGGATAGCTTCAAACATAGGTTGGATGCTTATATGAGCAATAGGGGTTGGGTATAAACGGGACTGCCCAGTATGGGTCAATAGGCCCTCTGCAGTTTTGCTCCATTCTTATGTCCTTATGTTCTTATGTTCATCGTGTCTTAGGTTTTCGTAGGTGTGGAAGAAATCGGACACTCGATATAAATACGCCCTTATATACAAGCAGTGCAGGGGGAGGTAAAACGCTCAGGGAAACAGCCACTGGCCTTTGCGGGAATTTCCCCCATCTTGACGCACAACAGCCAGCAGACGGTACTTTAGCCAAAAAAGCATTTCTCACACCCACAAGCAGATAAATAAATACTCTATCCACTAACTTGGCATTCTCTATCTTAAATACTGCATTGTGAAAAGATTTAAGTAATAATATATGCTTCGAAGTATTAAGATGCGATGTAGAGGTTTAACATTTTTATCCTCTTATCATCAAGTATCAAGAAATTTGGTTCAAATGAACGAAAATCTCGGCCAATGATGGACGAGGTATAGGTAATTTGTGTGTCATAGTATTCTAATGCGAGCTGTACCATACTGGCAGTACGAGTCAAGTGTCCAGCTGATCTGTCACTCTCAGCTGATCACCAACATGTTCATGTGGCCACGAAGTCCAGTGGCTGATGCCCCGAGCGTTTTACCTCCCCCGGACTGCGCGTCTATAAGCACGTATTTATATCGAGTTTTATCAGTTATATACATGATTTGGGATATATCCAGCCTATTGTGCTATATGCAGGGCCGGATTCAGGAGTGGGCAAAGTGGGCAGCTGCCCAGGGGCCTCCACAATCTGGGGGCCTCCACATGTGCGGTAGTAGCTATATTAGGGCTGGTCGACTTGAAAACACATGAATGACTCCAGTCATGTCTCACTTTTGTGTATGTGTGTGTGTGTTGGGAATTTGTAAACTATCAATAAATATACAGCTACTTAAAAATTTCTCAGTGTTCTAATTTCCTCAATGTAACTGCTTATGGCTTCAAAATTCTCCAAAGAAGTGTTCAAATTTCAAAAATTTTCCGGGAGGCTTACAGCGCCCCCCGGAACTCCCAGATGTTTAGGCTCGCTTCACTCGCCACCCCACCCTCTTGGGTAGTTATAATGAGGGGGGCCTCCACAAAGAGGCTGCCCATGGGTCTCCACAGGTCTAAATCCGGCACTGGCTATATGTTTGGTATAATTTGTTTCTGTTTGCTTTATGTTTGGTGCAAAACGAAGAAATAATTAAAAGACTTCATTCGAAAGCGAATTTCATTCTTGACTTTGACCTTTTATGATAAATATTTAAAAATTTCTAACAACTCTCTGAAGTGCTAATGCCTTGAAATCATTTGCATTTTGATAGACCAGATATTTAACATTAGTTTAGGGAATAACAGGTCTGCTTACCAAGTGTGAACACATTTAGTTTGAATAAATAGACAGACACACGAACATTTTCTATGAACCACTCCGCTATTTTTATAGAAGAGGAGCGTGGCTTACTCCCAGGTTAGCGTGGAAACTATAGTGTGCTTCAAAAGGGGTGGCATAAACCGTGGTTTCAATTAATCACACTCCTCATTCCATTTGCTGACACTTGCAGTCTGAGATGTCTGAAACAGTCTTCTCTTTCCACTCTTACGCCATATAAGTTAGTATTTATTTATTTTTGTCTTCATTATCCTCTCAATTTCATTATTTTACTTTTTCACATCCATTAACTTTCTTCTACCCCTCCGTGTTCCAAAATCACTCACTAACATTTACTTTCATCTTTACTCCGAACAGCCCATTATAAGTATTATCGACAAACTGCAGCTAATTCTCACATTTTCACCCCAAATCATCATTCACCAAAGTTGCATCAATCTTCACCACCCTTGCCTTCACCCTTTTCAATACCCCCACGCATGACAATATCAAACAACTGTAGTAACATTTTATCTCGCTGATGGAGTCCTTCTTTTATTGGGAACCAGTTCCCCTCTCCCCGATAAATTCTAACATGTAGTTCGTGTTCCACCTGAAAACTCCCATCATTAAAAAACAACAACACATTTATCCCATTAATTCCCACGTTGCTTTTCTATTTATTCTACCATATATTTCTAATATTTATAAATGCAGTAATTAAATAATTTTTTTTCAGAAATGTTTATCTCATGTTTTTTAACCTTAAAAAGTGTGATCCACATTCTGTTTCTCTTCCGGACCTACATTGATGTTCCCTTAATATACTTTCAACTTTGGTAAAATTCTCTCAAAAAGTA
>NW_024752009.1:0-95000 GCF_018991925.1 Homarus americanus
TTTTTACTTCAATATATTAGCAATTGCAGACATTATGTTATTTTATTAGGCTTCCTAACCTCTGTGTTTCATTAGTTGTACATTATCTAGTGAATTTAGTTAATATTGTACAGTAGAAGTTCACTGCAATACAGTGGTTCCTCGATTGCTTGATGGACCTAAGTGCAAACCTGTATTGTACATGTACTAAATGATTACGGTACTTAAATTGTTATGTCTATTGCAAATATATCTTGTTTATACAGGTATTCAAATAAATTACTAGAATCCAAGCTATATATAGTTATACTCACCCATGTCGTTTGGGTGGCAAATTATGGAAAGAGCTTAGTCACTCTTAAGTAATGATAAATAAACACCCAGGCCTTCAAGCGCCTTGTCAAATCTTATCTGAAATAAATATAGACACTCCTGTCACCTCACCTCACGCTCGGCTGGCTACCTCCTCCCTGTGTTTCCCAGACAAAGATTGGTGATTTCTTTATGTTTATTTTTTATATAATATCTCCAGACTAAAGTTAAAAGATAATATAATTTGCATTGCTGAAATCCTTACAGGAATGAAGTTGAATTTAAATATAAGCATCATATATTTTTGCTCAAGATATAAAAATGTAGTACATTAGTGTACAATACTGTAGTACATTTTATAAAAAGGACCACAACTATGAATTTTTAGGTAGATTTACATAATTTCTTCATTGTTTTCATCAATTTATACACACCGCAAAAAGCGTGCAAAAATATCGTGGCCTAAATTCTGGGCTGAGTGCACATGTACTAATTTGATTCACGGTACTAAAATTGTTATGTCAGAGTCTTGAATTAATGTTTATATTCAAATAATCAGTATCTTACAAGAATCCCAGCAATGTTAATTATATTCTCCTAGGTCATATCACTGGCATTTTAAAATGAGAAGCTTAGTAGGACTGTTAAATAAACACAGACAGCGGCTCCAAACTTTCAAACATATCACCTCCCTTCCCCACCCCTGCTGGCTGGCTGTCTAGCTGGCTCCGTCCACCACCCCCCAGACCTTGAGGTTTTAGGTTCACGGTTTTATCTTATATAATATCTCAGACTAAAAGTCAAGGGTATAATTTTGAATTGCGGGAATCCTTGCAAAAGGCAGCCAATAATTTGAATATAGCGTCATATATTTTGCTCAAGATATAAAAATTGATGGCACATTGAGTCTGTACAATACTGTGATACATTTTATAAAGGTTATAGCTGTATTTTTTGGGTAGATTTACATAGATTTCTTAGTTTATTTTCATCCATTTACATGCACACACCATACTTCATCGTAATAATAAAAGCCAATGACGCTTATTGTAAAACTGGAGTGCACATGTACTTACAGTAAAAGGTCAAAAATCTAGGATGCCAGAAATCCTGACCACCGAAATCCAGGACTTTTCAAAAACGATTTTTTTTTTAGCGGGCATTTGTGCGTAATGGCATGCGTGGCGCCACAACTGCACAGCGACAACAAGCGCATGACCCGCGTGGTGCGCCACTTTAAATGGGCAATCAAACTGTGACAACATACACGTATATACTCGTCTATAACCCCCCTCGTTATCAGTCGACCCTGATTTTTTGACAGAAATCGATTTAATTTATGATATTCTCGTTTATAGTTCCACCCACGTTTTTTGAGGGTAATGGAACAACAAACCATAAAAGCAGCTCGTCCTATAAGCAGGGCTAGCCATGCACTGAAACACAGTACTGAAAAGGCAAATTGTTTTACCTATTACGACACTTTACACTGAAACCGGGTGGTTTCAACAAAAAATATTGTATATTTCCATTCAAGTATTTATTCAAGTCAATTAGGAGGGAATATTATTGAAATACATTATGTATAATTTCAGGAAAAATATTACATTTCCGTGAATGTATTATATCAAGCACAGTATGAATAGAATATCATTGTAATATATCAGAATTTTAACCGAAAACTATTAAAAAAACGAGTAACATCTCAAGAACATCGGAAGCTTAGGTAAAGTCTTTTGTTTTCGTCATGTATTTTATCCTATTTTACATTGAAATACGTCACGTTTCCACAAAACTACTATTTATCTCCGAGAATATATTCATTCAGGCGCAGTTTAGGTAAAATAGACGAGTGATGTAATAGTTTTTTAACTGAAAACGATTCGAAAAACACGTACCCTCTAGCCCTGTTCAAAGAGAGGACTGGGAGAAGCTGTTTGGTGCTGCAGACGATGACAAGGAAAATGATTTTGATGGATTTTAATGAAAATATTCAGAAATATGGTATCGTAGTATTTATTCAAGTCAATTAGGATAGAATATTATTGTAATACAACAGTTTTTGAACTGAAAACCATTCGAAAAGCGATTACGGTAACATCTTTTGAACGAAAGAAAGCGAAAGTCATTGTTTTCATCACGATTTTATCCCACTTTCCACTGTAATACGTACGTTCAGCAAAAATATTACATTTCCGTGAATGCATTATATCAAGCACAGTATGAATAGAATACCATTGTAATATAACAATATTTTGAGTCCTACTCTTTCCATTTACAGAGTACTGTACAAGCCCATAATAATGGCTCCTAAAGTAGATAAACTTCGTTGTGTGAAGAGAAAGAACACATTGAAATTGAGTGACAAACTTGAAATAATTAAGAAACTAGATCGTGGTGTGAGCAATACTGTTCTAATGGAAACATACGACATTGGAAAGTCTACAATTTATGATATATAAAAGGCAAAGAATAAAATTTAGAATTCACAGCTTTTTCATTAAAACTGCTCGTTTTGATAAATGAAGCATGCTATATTTGCAAATGAATAAACTATCAAAATGTACCTGTTCATTTCTTCTTTATTCTTCATTAAATTTGAATTTTAAAAGTACTGCCTGAGAATCCGGAAAATCCGAAAATCCGGACCGACCCAATCCCCAAGCAGTCCGGATTTTTGGACTTCTACTGTAGTACATAATTTCTTAAGCAAGTCCTGAAATTTTACTTTGATAATACAGTCACTAAATTAACCTCAATTACAAAGGTGTATCTTTTGAAGCTGTGATGAATATTCAAGGAAAATATGAGGAGCTCTGGACCTCAACCTGCCAAGAGCCATATATTGCTGAAATGTGTTATGTATTGCACTGCATTCCCCAAACTCTCTTCTGTCCCTTGGGTAAGTCAGAGAGCCAATTGGGAACCTGTACATGTGGGTGAGAGTCCTCTGAAAAGACTATTATTGTATGTCACACACTTCCACCTGAGCATTTTCCGCCATTTTCAATTTTGGTATTTAGCAAATTATGGTCCGGAGCTCCATATATTGAGAGTTTTTAAAAAATGAATATGTGTACACACTGCCTAAGAGATTTTTATGGCAATCACATGAAGGCTTGCATTTAAAAAGTATGCAAGCATTGTTGATATACTGTACAAGGTCTTCCAAAACATTTTGGGAGACCTCACATTTCAACAAGTGAGACAATGTACTGTTGTAATGCAGGCACTGACACGATCACTAAAAAATTTTTTTAAGGCAGTATATATACTGTATATATATATTATTATATTTTTTTATAGAAAATCTGTACTGTATAAGATTAATGCATATATTGGAAAATGACGAGATAAAGCACACATTTATATAACAATAAATGTGTTTAGCATTTTGGAGATGAGTCCATGGGTCTTCAGCTACTATAGATACAATATTTTCAGAGTGTGACACCTTTATCAGAAACTTATTTACAAAAATATATTTAAGTTTAAAATCTGCTTTCTCATACCTCAGAGACAATGACCAGAGAGAGACCATCAGATAGTGTTTCATAATGCACAAGGTGGGGAGTCAGCTGACACATCTCAGTGCGAAGTAATAAAACACAACTTCGAATCTTTCCTTCTGGCTCTTCTGAAGAAAAATATTTAGGATAAATCATAAGAGGTCAAAATTGTCTAAGTATAAATTTCACCTACTCCTTTTACCTTGGCCTAAATTCAAGCTTGATTTTATCACTACTTGTCTCAAACAATCATGGACTAAATGAATGAGCACACTGGCCATGACAAGTAGATCCTTAACATCTGGATACAGTTGAAAAGAGGCCAATATGTGTGAGGGAATAGAGTGCCTTATAAAAGGTTCCCATAACATTACTTTCAAATGTCTAACTTATTGAAAACCCTAGTGCATTTTATCATCCAAGTTAGCAATAAAGAGGGATAAACAGAAACTTGTTCCCCCCTTCCCTGTAAACAGTAGCTATCTTAAACTCACTTCCCTGGCCTCTTGTAGAAGAGTGCTTATTGTATAATTTACTCACTCCTGTTGTAAAACACTGGTTATCTTAAATCATGCCTTCCCTTATTAAAAAGCAGCTAAGTATCATAAAACTTGAGTAGATATCTAAACACCTATTGCCTCTTATAAAAAAAGGCTATCCTACAACTTGCTCCCATTTAAAAAAAATGATCAATGATTCTGGAAAAAAAAAATATCCCGAGTGAAAGTGACAGCCTCCTTCCTTACCATGATTACTAACACCATAAAATACATACTCTCCATCTACTTAAGCCTTGTTATTCATAAGGTAACAACTTATCAAATACTATAAAACAATGGTTAGACAACTTAGTGTGTTCTAGCAGTTGACTTCAAAATGAAGTACCCTGTAGTCCAAAAGATTTTTCAAGGACAATAAGCTAATGAAAGTTTTTTTTTACATATTGTTAAACCAAATTTATTTTTACTTTTTTTTTATTTATGAAAAAATCAAGGATAAGAGTAAATGTATATGGTGTGTTTCTGCTTTTTGTAGTAATTCTTTCTCGTTTACTTTTATACACATCATCCACCACTGTCACCTGCAATACCCTCCTCTTATGTTGAAAATTCTCTATCTCTTAACCCACCATACACAAATATCAGAGGAATATTAGTATTAAACATAAAGACAGAAAGGACAGTCAACTGAAAGTTTTCATCACCACATGTTGAAGAGTATTTACAGTGGTGATGACTCAACTACCTGAGTATCATCTGCAGTTCCATAAAGCTTGCCAAATAATATCTCTGTGTAACTGGATGCAGTATTTAAAAGAATTGTATAGAAGTTTAGCAAAAGTTTTTAATTGCATCATGGAACTAACCTTCACCATGACTGTTATGTCTGCCAAGAGAGGGTGTGTTGGGGATGCTGTAAAATTCCCCAGAGTCACTTGTGTCCAACTCAATACCATCATCTTCCTTCTTCTCATCGGGAATCTCAGCAATATTCTTAGGGCTGATATCTTCCATATAATCACTACTTTTCACTTGGCTCGCCTCCACAAGCAGGTTCAGAAAGAGCACATCAGATGCGCTAAGTTCTTGAGCACTTCGACTGCGGGAAATAAAATTGAATGCAGGCAACCTCAAATAATGCCATTCTGCCTTCACAATAAAAGCAATTTGACAAAAAAGTTAATCCACATTTCCCCCACAAAATCATGTAACATACTTCTATGTCCTACAGACCATTTTTCTACATAGCAACTCAACTCACACAAATCCTTACTCTGCAATACATAGAGTACTTCCTATATCACTCAATAAATGTACAATGCATATACTCCCTCACTCTCTCCTTCTAACATACCTTCATCCTTCCTATTCATACAGCTACTTCTAACATCCTTATTCAAATATTTTCTTTACAGTTATTTTAATTCTCACAATCAATTTATGTTAGTACAGTAAGTCCTCGCTTAGCGTCGGGGCTAAGTTCCTGAAAATGCGACGTTATACGAAACAACATTAAGCGAATAAATTTTCCCCATAAGAAATAGATAAAATATGGGAGTTACGTTCCCCAGCCTCCCTTTGCTCCATAAAATATATTACATACTGTATACCGAAAATAGTGCATGCATATACAACTACAAGTACTGTACAGTACTAAGTTTGCATAGGTACTCTCCGATGGGTGGAGGTGTCTGGTGGGTAGTGAAGCAGAGGAGGCGGATGGCGGGAACGGAGGAGGCGGGTGGGAGCGGAGAGGTGGATGGCGGGAGGGGAGGCGGATGGCGGGAGGGGAGGAAGAGGGTGGGAGCGGAGGAGGGTGGCTAGTCACTGAGACTCTGCGGCTACCTCCTCCTTCTGCTGTTCTGACTGGGGTTCCTCCATCGCTGCTTGCTCCTCCTCCCTTGATGTTTGCTCCCCTTCCATTGTTGTTTGCTCCTCCTCGGCTGCTGGCTGTTGTGTATATGCTGCTGCTGGTGCCGTCCCGCGACGAAAAAATGAATCCAGTGTTGACTGCTTGGTGCTACTCTTCTTCTCCTTATAGATCTCAGTGTAACAACCAAGACTGTCATCAATGCTGCGTTGAATCTTTGAGCTACGTACTCTGTTTGCATATCTTGCTGGATCATGTTGAACGCTTCTGCCATCCTCTCCGTAATTAGCGTTCGTTGAGGTTCTTCGTCGTCTTCATTTTCAACGGGACTGTGTTCTGCTAACCGTTGCAGATCTTCATTGGTGAGTTCTTCTGTATGGGATGCCAGGACTTGCTCAATATCTTCTGATTCCAGCTCATCAAAGCCTGCCTGTCTAGCCAAGCTGAGGATATCCCTATTCACTGCTGGGACTAAGTCCGTGAATCCCATAAAACTGTTGACACACTTGGGCCATAATTTACTCCACACACCATTCAGGCAACTTTCTAAAACTTCTTCCCATGTCTTGCCAATGTTGTCAATTGCCAATGTTCTCGGATCGTAGGTTTATTTTCTCCGTCAGTAGCCTTTAGAAGCTGGGCTATGGTACGCCGTAAATAATACACCTTGAATGCAGCGATAATGCCTTGGTCCATAGGCTGCATCAGTGCTGTCATGTTGGGAGGCAGGAATACAACTTTTACATTGTCATGCAAGTCGTCGAGATTGGGAGGATGAGCTGGAGCATTGTCAAGTATCAGAAGAATTTTGAAGTCAAGGTTCTCCTTGGCACAGTATTTCTTCATTGCAAGGACGGCGTACACATTTAACCACTGGCTAAATATGGCGCCTGGTTATCCATGCCTTCTTGTTTGCCTTGTAGATCACAGGAAGATGATCCTTAGAGTAACCTTTCAAGGCCCGTGGGTTGGCAGCGCGAGAAATCAGGATAGGTTTCAGCTTGAAGTTATCGGCAGCGTTCGTGCCAAGCAGCAGCGTCAAGCGGTCTTTTGCCACTTTAAAACCTAGTGCTCTTTTCTCCTCCTTGGAGATATAGGTCTTCTAAGGCATCCTCTTCCAAAAGTGACCAGTCTCATCCACATTGAAGACTTGCTTCGATGAGTAGCCTCCTTCCTGGATAATCTGTTTGAATTCTGGCGGGAATGTCTTGGCAGCAACCGTATCTGAACTGGCAGCCTCACCAGTCATCTTTATGTTGTGGAAGTTATAACGAAGCTTAAATTGTTGAAACTAGCCTCAGCTGGCCGTAAAGGTCTCTTTCTTTGATCTTTCACCTTCTTCTGCCTTTAAGTCGTCAAACAGGGACTTGGCTTTATGCTGGATAACCATAAGGCTCACAGGCGCATTGCATTGATTCTGGTCCTCCATCCACATAGTCAGCATCTTTTCCACCTTTTCTATCACAGTGCTTCTAGTACAAGTTGTCTTAGTAACACTCAGAGAAGAACCACTTCCAGCACTAACCTTAATCTTGTCAGTGTTAGTTCGGATAGTACGCACCGTTGTGGGGGTTAGACCAAGCACAGCGGCTATGTCCATAGCACGTTCCCCCTTTTCAAAACGGGTTAATACTGTACAATCATTTTCGTAGCCAGGGTAATGGTCTTATGTTGCCTCTTCACTACACTAGCATCACTAGCACTTGATGGACAGTTGGAAGCCATTTTGAATGGTTAGAGTACAGTTTTAGAGCAAAAGCACTTAAGCACACACGAATAATGTGAAGTCGTAACAAAGACTGGCTCGGGGACGCTGTGACGTCCGCGAGTGAGGATAGTGCACTGAGCCGAGAGAGCTTAGCACAGCCACACGAGAGAGGGTGATGCGCCGTAGAAAGTAGTCCGAGACGACGCAAAATGACATAGTACAAGTATCCGGGACATTAAACGAATTATTGGTCTTTAAAGTTTAGCAACGTAGTACCAAAACGACGTTAAGGGAGGACTTATTATACTGTATTTCCTTTTTTCTCATTTTGTCAGCCATGAAAATATTGTACAGTATCTCATTTGTTTTCTTTATTTCTCACTCTAAGTTTTTTTCAATTCTACATCTCACTCAATCCATTCACATTTTTCACTAACCAACTTTATTTTCTCACTTTATTAAATTTTGTTTCTCACTCTATCTATCCTTATTTCTCACTCTAACCTATTTTAATCCTAACTCTATAAACACTAAAGTCCATTTGCAATACTAAGAAACTTCATCTCATCTATGGATTCTCTGCAACACTGTCTCACTCACCAAACCCAGGGCTCACTATGACTTGCTCTATTCCTCTCTATAAACTTTACTTAATGGTTACTACAATTTCCTTAAAATATATCTGAATTTTTCTACATTCTTATTACTGTTCTATTTTTTTTCAAAATAATATATGCCATTCATTCATTAAAGATATTCATATTCAATGATCAAATAAAATAATGAAAACAATTCATTACTCTAAAATTTATAAATTCAATACTATTTCATAAAAAATCTTACCTCGAGTACAATGCCAATAACTTATTTCTGACAAAAAAGAGAGCATGGCATGGAGTGAGGTCCTTAGCAGACTTCAGTTTGTCAACCACAGCTGCAAGAGCCTTGACTGCTGCAGCAGAGAGTTCAGCATTAACAACCAGCCGTTCAACTGCTTCAACCAAATAACTTTGCTCTTTTGCATATAAAGTTTGCCACGCTTCTAGTAAATTGTCAAGCAAGCTACTCTTCTCATCACTCTTCTTCAGACTGTAAAAGGGAAAGGAAGTATAAGTTGTTTACCAAGATATGCGCAGAGGATATTCCAATGTTGTTATCTTGTACAGTTAGTATTGTATTAAGTTTGGTAATTCTCACACTCAGTTCAAGGTGACATCTGCCAAATCTTTCCTACACAATAGTCATTAAACCTAACCATGTAAGTGTCATAGTTACAATAACAATAAAAGATGGCATCCCTTCCCCCTTCAGTTCTCCATAATTAGAAGAGAAATCAATAGCTAAAGTGTGCTTGTTCTGACAAGAATGACTTACTAGTAAACTTGCATTATTCTTTCCCAATAGCTGATCCTTGACAGAAACCAACAGGGACGGCTCATAAATCATGTACAGTATTAATATCTTATACTGTATACCAGGCATGGGCAACCTTTCCTCAGTCATGGGTCGCATTATGATTTAGGTATCCTACCTAACCCAAAAGTAATGTTAATACAGTGATCCCTCGGTTAACGAACGCCTCGGTTAATAAAATTTTGGTTAACGAATTACCTTCCATAAGAATCTTCAATTTGGTTAACGAACAAAAATTCTGTTAACGAAATTTTTACGAAATCATGTCAACATGTTTTCGCTTGCTCACTAGCTGGAATATTAGTCCGCCAATACAGTAATCGGTTCTAGGGCTTAAATTCGTTCCCATTTGAGTAAATATCAAGAAGGTTGTACTATTCAATAATTTTCCAAGTTTTATATTAAATTTTTTAGTAATTTTAACACTTATTTAACATAATTGCAGTACAGGAAACTATCTTTTGGTGCGCCAATCAGCCACTTGACTCACCCAGCAAGGCGTCAGTTTGCATCTCTGGTCAGTGGAGGTAACATCTTGCTTGTGGCTCTCTTGAACATAAACTATTTTTATGTTTTTACATTACAATTATTGGTCATTCTGAAATTTATTTTACATATTGACAATATATAGTGCAGTGCAGTGTTGATTTAAAGAAAATAATCTTGAATTACACCTAGTGAACTTAAAATGACGGCATGAAGCATGGGGTAATTTCTCTTCCACCCCCACTTCCTTCTCTTCTCCCTTTTCCTCCACCCCCACTTCTAATTTCCATCATCATCAACCAGGAGCCTTCTACATACACACCTCAAAGTAAGTGTACCTTACTGCATTTATTTTTACTTTGTATGTAATTTTCGGTGAGCTGGAACTAATTACCCAAAATCCTATTGAAACAATGGTTTCGGTTAATGAAATTTTCGGTTAACAAACAACCTTCTGGAACGAATTGTGTTCGTTAACTGAGGGACCACTGTGTTGTAATTGCGCAGACAATGATACAGTTTATCGTCACGTCCACCTTATAATATTTTTAGTTTACAATCAGTCTTTTTCCCATTTTTGAAACAAATCCATCATAATAATTTTTAAAGTACTGTAATGTGTTAATGTTTCTTGGCATTTAACAAAAGATGAATGAAGCAGTCTGTAAATATGTTGATTTTTCCTACAGTTAGAGCCCATGGAGACCTAATCAGACAAGAATAAATAGATAAAAATAGATAGAACAGACAGCCAGGCATGAATTATGAGGTACTATGGAGAGAGACAGTCTGTCACCAAGGAAGAGACCTTTACCTTTGACCCGTGTGACCACCACCCATGACCCCACCTGGGCTTACCTAACCTTAGCTAATTACCAAGTGACCCACTGCCACAGAGCAGTTAATCCATCAAACAGACCATGTCAAACTTGCCCCGTAAATTCACAGAAGTTAAAATGCTTATATTGTTGACTATTTATACTTATTTCACTGTTAGGTGATGAAACAGTGACGAATTATGTGTGAAGATTATTCTTTTAATAAAAAATGCTTTACTCACTACAAGCTGGATGCATCTACCTGAACTGCAGGCCATATTAAATAGAATTTCTCAATCACGCTCCAGGCCGCACAAAGACACGGTTCAGGCCATGGATTGCCTGTGCCTGCTGTATACTATATAGAGTAAAAGTTGGCTGCCATGCACCAAACAGAAAGTTAATGAATGTGAAGAAACCATTTGTCTGAACATGGACCGAAAGGCAGACTATATGATGGTTATATCCTCCAAATCTTCTGTGCTCTCCTGGATCTGTTAATAGCACATCGCATCTCAACAAAAGACAAAACAGTTTATACTAAAGTTAATATATTTAACTTGAATATAATGTACACATATTATTTTAATATAGAATTTATATGAGAAAAGTCCACTTAACCCTATTTATTCTATAAGAGCAAGATATACACCTTATACAGTACAGTATTTTCTCGATTTAACAAACTAATTCAAGCCACCCCTGTTCATTAAATCAAAATTTCTGCTAAATTGAGCTAAATTGTCTGAAACTAATTACTTAAAAAGAGTAAAATATTGTGGCTATAATTTAAAAGAATTCTACATAATACAGTAAGAAATCTTGAACCACTCACGTTGTAACACAAGGACCAACAATCAGCTGCACAATGCGTATAGTTATGCTAATAATTCGCTGTAGATGAGATTCTTCCTGATGACCAACACCAACAAACAAATACCCAGCATACTGAAACACAACATAATGAAGTTAATTGCAAGTTATCATGTCATCTTCAACAGTAATTATGACAACATTCAACTGATTCAGAACTCCAAATTCTGTTCCATACAATATTATAAGTACTGTACAGGGGGTCCCAGGGTTACCAACAGGTTCTGTTCCTGAGGACGTTCGTCTGTCGGATTTGTATGTAAGTCGGAACACATGTTGTGTGCAGACCGTATTTACAAAACAATGTTTAAAATCCCACTACGGCATATCATATAAAATCACTGAATTTAAGACAAAAGAAATAAAATGACAAAATACAGGAAATGAAACTTCCTGTATTATAAGTACAGTACATGTACTGTAAATTTTACCAATATATATATATATATATATATATATATATATATATATATATATATATATATATATATATATATATATATATATATATATATATATATATATATATATATATATATATATATATATATATATATATATATATATATATATATATATATATATATATATATATATATATATATATATATATATATATATAAAATGTTGGCAATCCCTTATCCAAAATCCTTGGGGCCAGAGGCACTTTGGAATTTTTCTGGTCAGAGTAACGTTTTACCCCATTAGAGGTTCACGGCGCCATAAGCTCGTTGAACAGGCTTTGTGTGAAATATAACAAAGTCTAGGACTGCTTTTAGTATCCTGGTGGTCCAGTGGTTAGCGTTCCCCGGTCACAGTCATAGGCTTGTGGGCCGTAGGTTCGAATCCTGGCGGGTTGAGGTGTTGATTATATATATATATATATATATATATATATATATATATATATATATATATATATATATATATATATATATATATATATATATATATATATATATATATATATATATATATATATATACATATACAGGACATCCAATATAACATACAGTACTGAAACAAAAACTTAATTAATTTAACCAAGAGAACACAAACCTCTTTAAATACAACAGTGGTTCCGTCTTGGCAGGACACGGAGGTGTAGGGGTTGTTGAACTGTGTCGTCATGATGCGCTGAGAGGTGACCAGAGGTGAGAACAATTGCACTACTATGTTGGGATCCAGCTGTGCAACCTGTAATTGTAGGTCTTTATTAACACAATGTTACAAGTTATGTAAAAATAAAATAAAACAGTATGTACAGTAATTTTGTAAATTTTATATACAGTACAGTACCAACAGATTTGAGGAGAAGGAGCAACTTTGGCAAAGATTGGGAAATTGTATACCATGGAAACTCGTAACAAAAATAAATTTTTCTAGTGTAATTCGTTGTTTTAATCTAAATCTGACTTTCATTTTCATTGTAAATGAACCATTATGGAGATATGGACCACCCTCACCAACTACCAACAATTTTGTTGCACAAAATGCACAGGGTTTTTAAGTAGAGGGAAATTGTGGGGTAAAAACATGAAAAAATATACCAAACCAACCAAAATCTAACCTAACCTAACCCAATCTAACCATATCTTAACTTAATTACCAGGTGTTGGAGGATAAATGATACTACTTGTAGATATTATAACCAAGCAAGTGCCCTTAAATACAGAAACATAGATGCCACAGTGAGGAGATTTCTTTGTCTTGCTGAGTTTCCATCTTTTAGTACAAAACTAAAGGTTCTTACTTTGACGATAGTGACAGTATGAACCTCACTTTGCGCACTCCACAGAAGTTGGTAGAATACCATGAACCTTAAAAATGTCAATAGCAGCAGCTTCATTTTCAAAGACACAATGAATAGTTTGCCAAGCTGATGAAGAGCACCCATAACACAGAGAATTCATCTAGCAATTAGCAAAGCAAAATTTAAAACTAAGGATGCACAGGAGTGTCACATGGCACAGAGACCAACACTGATTGACGGAATATAGTTACGCCAGTAAGATGTAAATCAATTTCCAATCTTTATACTAAAAGGTAAGCTTTATCAATCCCAAATCTCAATTTGCTTTCTTCACTGCTGAGGCAGCAGTTGCGCTGTCTTCAGTGAATGATCTATCACAACACCAAGATCTTTCTCCTTCTCGACAGTATCCAGGAAAGCATTAACAGAATAGTAGTGCTCAAGGTTGTTGTATCCTATGTATGGGGTCTTGCATTTCATTATGTTAAAAAGCATTTGCCAGTCTCGAGACCATTTGAACAGCTCATTCAGGTCTTTCTGCATTGTTGTAACATCATCTTGATTTGCTACCTTTCCAAATATCTTTATGACATCGGCAAGCTTGTTTTTTTTATGGGGAATAACCTACCTGGGCACAGGTCATCGACCCACAACGGGGCCTGGGGAGCGAAAAGATAAGAGTAAAAGAAATTATAAATAGAAAAGAAAAAGATTAATTAATCACTACGAAGAAGCTGGAAAACCAGCTTTTTGAAGTGAGACAGATTGTATGAGTATGGAAACACAGTAGAAGGCAGAGCCTTCCACAGTTTGGCAGTGTGAGGAAAGAAGGATGTACTATAACGGGTTATTCCAGTATGACCGACATCCACACAGAAACGGTGGGCACCGCCAAAAAAACGAGTGTTACCGAGCCCACAGCCTTGCCGGCGGTACACAGGATGCCAAATCCACTGAACATTGCCCATTAAAGTACCCGTAAAAGAGAGAGTGTGAAGCAACATTGTGGCGAAGAGAAAGGGAAGAAAGATTATCAACTAAAGGAGGAGAGTTAATAAGACGAAATGCCTTTTATTCCACCCTATCTAACAGTTGGACAGAAGAAGAGCCATCCCAGATATGAGAGCAGTACTCCAAGTTAGGACGAATAAATCCCTTATAATCTTGAAGCAACTGCTCAGGAGTGAAGTAGCTATGGCATCTGTGCAGCATTCCCAGCTTTTGGGAGGCAACTTTAGCAATGTTGTGGATGTGTGGCTTCCATGACATATTAGAGGAAATGGTGAGGCCTAGCATATCTGTTTTAGAATTTGGCAGAATGATTGCATCCTGAAATGTGATTGGTGAGAGATTATCTAATTTGACTCAAAATATTTTCATCTTTGTCATTCATGTGTATATTACAAACATGGTGGGTCCAAGGATAAAGCCTTGTGGTACTCACTGAGAACCTTTTTGCATTCAGATTGTACTTCATTTATTACCACTCTTTGTTGCCTGTCTTCAAGCCAGTTCTCAATCCACATCAAAATTTTGCTTGTGATGCCATGTGCCTGGACCTTAGAGGGTAGTCGTGCATGTGATATTTTGTCAAATGCCTTCGAGAAATCTATGTACAGTACAGGTACAACACATCCACTGGTGAGCCATGGTCCATATTTTCTGTTACCTATTAAACTTGAAAGGAACGTGAGTAAGTTTGTCAGACAGGATTTATTTCCATGAAAATGTGTTGTAATGCATTGATAAGACTGGTCAAGTGTTGGATGATAACTTCCATCAGAATTTTCTCAAATGGTTTGCATATACAGTACAGTACTGTAAGTGAAATTAGGCTGATTGGCCTGTAGTTTTCTGCTGCGCTTTTCCTATCCTTCTTGTATATGTTGGATAATTTCCAGTCCCTAGGCACTTTACCTTGATCCAAGGATTTCCTGAATAAGAGTCATAGTTCCCTCCACTACAGGGGTTTTGAATTCTTTCAAGCCGGTTACTTTTCTTTTGATGATATCGTCTGTAATTGCTATATCTCTTATTTCATTTTCCACACCTGAGGCATACATTTTCTTAGGGACTGGCATGTTATCCATTATCTCTTGTGTGAATACTGATGCAAAGTACAGTAAACCCTTCTGATTCGCGGGTTTGCGTCTCACAATTTCAACGATTCGCGGAAAGCAAATGGTGGTGAGCTTGCAACCTTCTCCCACAGTACAACGAGTCACCCCACTCACCCACAACGTTTCCTCTCCCTCTGTTCATGTTCAACCATTGCCTGTGATGCAGCATCTCATGTTGTACTCTCATAACTTCAGTGTTTCCGAGTGAAAATGGCCCCTAAAAGACTGCCTAGTGTCAGTGCTAGTAATGTTTGAGGAGTGAAGTGTAATAGACAGAAGTCAGTGATGACCCTGACAAAGAAAGTTATTATTATACAAGTTAAAGGATGGGATGAGTGCTGCCACAGCTGGCCGGTTGTTTGGAGTGAACAAATCCACAGTGAGATACATAAGGAAGAATGAACAAGCAATTCGTGATTCAGTTCAAGCGAGTGCTCGTGCAAGTGCTAAAGTGGTGCATGTTGTTCGTGAAAAGAACATAGCAAAATGAGAAAAAGCACTGAACATTTGGATTAAGGACCAGCACCACAAAAATGTACCGATCGACAGCAACGTGATTATTGAAAAAGCTAAGAATCTTTATGCTCATTTTTACGAGTCAATGGGTGGTGAAGGGGCTAATGCAGTGACTGAACCAAGTTTTAGTGACAATAAAGGTTGATTCAAGAATTTTATGAAAAGATTCTCTCTCCATTATATGAAGCTGACTGGGAAGGCCACATCAGCTGACCACACAGCTGCAGATGCATTTCCCCAAAATTAAAGAAAATACTAGAGGAGAAAGGCCATAGACCAGAGCCAGTTATTAATGCCAATGAATCAGGTCTATCTTCTGTGGCAGTACAGCTGGCCACATGATTAGGTCTGGCTTACTTTACCACTCGGCAAACCCTAGGACTTTAAAGGGTAAAAACAAGAACCTTTTGCCAGTGTTTTGGCAGTGCAACAAAAAGGCACGGGTAACTGTGCAAGCATTCCTGGACTGGTTCCATAAATGCTTCATTACAGAAGTGGAAAAGTACTGTACTTTGCTTCCAAAAAGATGGAATTGAAGGTGTTATTATTGATAGACAATGCACCAGGCCACCCAGAAGGTTTACAGTTTAGCTATCCAGATGTAGAGGTGGTGTTCCTACCCCCTAACACCACTGCTCTTATCTGACCTCTTGATCAGGGTGTAATACGTACCTTCAAGGCATATTATACACGCTGTTCTTTTGGTCTTATTCGTAGTGCCATGGACGCAGACCCTGACCTTGATGTTAGCAAGTGTTGGAAGAAGTACAATATTGCGGAGTGCATTACCAACATCAGTGAATCATTCAATGAACTCAAACCAGAGACAGTGAATGCTTGTTGGCACACCTTATGGTCTAAGTGTGTGAATAACTTTCAGGGATTTCCATCCATAGGAAAGAATGTGAATGACATTGTGAGTGTTGCACGTCATTTGGGTGGTGAGGGGTTTGCGGACATGGCACTGAAGACAGAAGAACTGATTGATGGGCATGGAGAGGAACTGAGAGAAGAGGATTTGGAAGGGTTGGTAAAAAGTGCTGAGGATGATGAAGAGGAAGAAATTGTGGAATTGCAACAAGAAGATTGGAGCTTGAACAATTTTGGTGAATTATTTCGACATGTAAAGGTGGCAACTGATTTCATTATTGACCAAGACCCTTTCATGGAACGCAGCCTTAAGATCTTCGGAGAAATCAACCAGGTATTGGTTCCCTATCAGGAAATGTTTAAAGATCTCAAAGCCAAGAAAAAACTACTCCCAATCACGATGTTTTTCAAGAAAGAACCAGCCACTCACCCAGCTGATTCGTCTCCCTCACCTACTCGTTCAACTGCTGCCACCGCTACACCACCCAGCTCCCCACCACCCACCTCCCCACCACCCACCTCCCCATCACATGCCTCTCCACCACCTGCTTCTCCACCAACCACTACTCCATCACCCTCTTCCAACAGTGATCCTGATGATCTCCCTATGCTTCACTAACCAGATTTCATCCTACTGTACAGTCCACTTCATCAAGCTCCAAACTTCTACATACAAAGGAGAGTAGGATTGGTGACTTTGTTTCTCATACACAGTATAGGTATACAGTAGTGCACTAAGGTAGTATAAGTTGCTATTAGCGGTTTGGCCAATTCTCGGCCATTCCTTAGAACCTAACCCTCAAGAATAACAAGGGTTTACTGTATTCATTTAAAGTATCAGCTGTTTGCCATCCTCCAAGTCCACATTGTTTTCATCCTTTAGAGGGCCGACAGTATCCTTGGTTTTCTTTTGACTTTTGGGCTAATTTCATCTCAAAATGCCATTTGGCTGATCTAATTTCCTGATTGGACACATTTAAGGCTCTTTTGTATACCAGACAACATAATCTGCATGGTGCCCTGTGTTCCGGTATTTCTTCTACATCTGGTATTTTTTCTTGCAGGCTTCCCTAGACCTGTGACTCATTCGCTTGGTGTTATTCCCTCTTCTCTTTTGTTTTCCTGGGTAAACATTCCTCTACTGCTAACTCAAGAATTTCCATGAAGTTTTGCATTGATTTGTCTGTCTGCCTGCTCTGTAACAACATCCTCTCAGTTAATTCTCTCTGTAGTTTGTCCCTCATGACCTGGTAGTCTCCATGGTTGAAGTCATAATTATGTACTGTATTCCTCCTCAAATATTTTCTCTTGAATATTAAAGACTGTATTCCATCTTAGTATGTAGTGGTCACTGGTTGGAGTTAGTGTCTACCCGACATGGACCTCGTCCACCATAGCCTCCTCAGCCGTCAAGACTAAATTTAGAATGTGGTCTTTCCTCGTGGGTTCTGACATGTGTTGTGTGAGGAGTGGATGATATCAAGGAATTCTTCTCCCTCAGCTTGTGTGGTAAGATTCACCCAGTCTCCCATGATGAGGGCTTGTGCTCTGAGTGCTGAGTCAGCCCTATAGCACATACCTACTGTCAGCTTGCTTTTGTTTTGAGCTATCAAATCGCACCAAATAAATTCAAATGATCTCATTTCATTTAGTTGTCATTAATGGTTGCTATTTGGTGCTCCTTGACATATACTTGTAGTAGTACTCCACCAAGTCTTGTGGCCGTGTCTTTTTCTGAACAGTGGGTGATAACCCGGTAAATATAATTCACCCTGTGTCACATCTGCTCAACCCCAGGACTCGCTAATTACAATGATGTATAGTACTCTAGCTGTTCTGTGTCTGCATATATGCTCCATACATCAGTCTTATTAACCAGACTTCTGGCATTTGTGTACCAGCACTTGATTAGTCGTGTTTCTAGGACTCCTTTTTGAAGACTGTGATTCTAGAGCAGTTGTTCTCTCTGGGTTAGTAGTATTACTTAAAACTAAAGCATGCACTATGTTAACATTATTTATAGTTGGTTCACCACTTGCCCCTATCAGTGAGAAGGCTGATACACTACCCTGACTACTCTGCCACTTTTGATCTTAGTTGATTATTATAAATAAGATAAACCAAACAAACCTACTTAACCTATCCTGGGAGGAAGTGCATTATTTTATGTTTGGTTAGGTAGCTTAGGGTATTACTTTGTTACTTCACCTTATTGTCAAAAGGAGAGCAAAAATGGTGTCCTTGTAAGCACAGACATTATTTACTCTTAACAAAAACTAGGGAAACAAAGGTAAAAGTGAAGGAAATGGTTATCACCAAAAATAATTTATAGAAATGAAAAAAAAAGTCTGGAGATACTATTTCCATGCTACTAAACACAAAAATGGAAACGAGAATGCACAGAACCTAATAGAACCTGACCAACCTAACCTTACCCAACTTCCTAGCCAGCCAGACACCCCAGCATACAGTATTAGGCAGAAAGAATGTTGATATCTGGCACCAATGGAAGCAACTATCTTAAAGTGATGTAGTTTTATGTTTTTTAATGGATGTGATAGTTGTGTATGATCAGTTAAGGCACTGAAACACATATTTCATCTTCACTGTGAGTTCTCTGCTGCATTTTTAATACTTGCACACCTTGCCAACTAGTTAATGTTGACAAATGATCTCTTGGGGATGGTCTGCATCCTC
Source organism: Homarus americanus (assembly GCF_018991925.1). Lineage (NCBI taxonomy): Eukaryota > Metazoa > Arthropoda > Malacostraca > Decapoda > Nephropidae > Homarus > Homarus americanus. The sequence continues at coordinate 19,425 of NW_024752009.1, forward strand.
CACAAGCACAGATAACTTGTGATACTGTATTATACCAAACACAACATGATAAGGATGCCATTGAAAAACAATATGGCTTCTCCTTCAGTCCTCCTCCTTGTGGAAGAGCAATAAGTATACGAATATACAGTTAACTTATTAACCAATGCTACTCTGGATAGTGAAGGCTATAAAAAAAAATCAAGGGTATACAGGATTCTACTAAAGGGAGCAAAACCCCCGATATTAGGCTCCGTCATTTATTAACAATTTAAGCAATATCAGAATCAGAATTTATGTTCATAATCGGATGACAATACGCACCAACAGGCCAGGGGTTTTTTCTGGAATATTTACAGTAAATAATAATGTTTTTAATATACAGAGCACCTAGTGTGTCTTATGATCAGTTTTCCGCCAGGTATTTACCTTGCAATTTCCCTCATCCTTGATGCTCTGCCTACTACAAGTGATTTATGATAGCAATAGAGAAAAAGAAAAAATACTTATACAGTAATCAAAATAAAGTTACTGTATCAATTTTATCATTTAATATCATCCAAAGAACAACTGTGGAAAATATGAACAAAATATATAGGCCCTTAACGAGTTCAGGTGCTAACCGTCTCGTACACTTTACCAAATCAAAAGGTTATAATCTTGTTATAATTCTTCAGTAGTGGTTTTTTTTGTAGTGGCAGGGGGAGATATTCAAGCGGTAAGAGTAATTTTTCTTCTGAAGAAATTTTTCCTAAAATGGCTCCTTCTCACAAATCAGGATTCCAGTCTACTGTATTACCAAATTCTGCAAAGTTCCAACTTAACCTACAATACTGTTAATGAATATTACAGATTTGTGGTTTTCTTGAGGTATGGAAAAAGTTGTAATATTATTTGACTTTCGGACAACACGGGAATCAGGAATTTTATAGGTACAGTAATTTTAACAATTCTAAGACACTTTTCTTCTATGACATTTCCCTCGCAAACAACTTTCAGTATATATGCAGAGTTAGGAAGTTAGGTAAGGTCATTTGCGATAAAAATTTAATAAAAGAAAAATGCCTTAAAATTGTCTAAACTATTGATTACAAAGTTAAAATTCTTAAAATTCCCATGGTGTCCAATAGTAAAAATTTATCAAAGTTGTTCAATAAAATTTATGTTGAAAAATACCAATAGTGTGGTTCAGGTGCTCAAATCCCATTAAGAAGTACCATTTCTAAAATCCTACAACCACAGATTTTCTATGATCCCCAGAAATCTTCAAATTAGCGAGCCAGTTTCTAGGATTACATAAGAGCTACAAAAACACATTAATAATATGCTGTGGATGTTTGCTGTTGTTGGTTAGGCAGGTTTTAATTTAGAATAACACCAGGAATTAATGGAGTTGGATGAAACTTTGTGGAAACGTTAATTACCATCTATTAAATAGATAAATGGAAACGAGAACCAATTCAGTGATGTTAAGTTTGTTTTAAAAGGTTTTTCTGGTAAGTTAGGCAGGGTAAAGTAGGTTACTTTAGATTAGGTTGGGGTATTATTGTATAAGTTGCCACCCACCAAACTTGAGAATTTATCTTTGTAATCAATAGTTCAGACAATTCTAAGACAATTTTCTTCTATGACGTTTCCCTCGCAAATAACATATACATGTATGCTGGAAGGGTCCAGGGGGAAAGAGCCCCAAGGGTGAAGAGGTTAGGTCAAGAAATTTTTAGGTCATTTGCGAGGGAAAGGTCATAGAAGAAAAGTGTCTTAGAATTGTCTGAGCTATTGATTACAAAGATAAATTTTCGAGATTTCGTTGAATGGCAACATACAAATTTACCTAGGTTGGTTAGGTAAAGTTCTAATAGGTTCTGTACTTTCTCGTTTCTATTTATCTATTTAATAGATTGTAAATAACGTTTCCACAAAGTTTCGTCCAATTCTATCAACACCTGGCGTTATTTTAAAAAACTGCCTAAGTGACAACCGGAAAAATATCCAGCCTTAATAATATAGGTACAGTACCCGGTATATTTTTTTCTATTCCGGTAATTACTCGTATGATAATCTGAAAACCCAAGAAGCTAGAGGACTACAGAGTTCACTATTATCCTTTATAAACCAATATATAACCACAACAACATGGCCATCATCATAAAGCACCTGGTCTGGGTCCACAACAGCCTCTGACAGCAGCCCTTGAGAGGCGGCCATGGAGCGTACATGTCCCACAAACTTGTGATCACAGCGTAGATAAACCACATCGTTCAGTTGGTCGAAGATAAGCACAGCCAGCATCCTAACGACCCTAACCACGCCCTTCACTCTGATCCTGACAGTCAACTAGCACCTGTATCACCTAACTCGTGACCTTACGCCAGGGAGCAGGCGTCATCCGTTTTCTCTTGTTATAATGGGATAACATAATAGCTTTACCACAGATTATTTTTATTTGCAAATACATAACAGTTATTTAATTGTAAACACATAAATTGAGAGGCATTTCTTACACTTAGGTGAATTTAATTTCATCTATCATCGTAATTCTTAAATTGTGATGTACCAACTGACCCTGAAAGAGAGGGTGTTTAAGAAGAATCTAAGTGGTATAAAATTAAACTGAGGGAGAGAGACTTATTCATTGAGGATGTATCTACAGTTCCCCAAACTGTAGCGTATTAAACCAGAGCCTCAATTGATAATGTAACAGCGCTAAACCCTAGCTACCTCCTTGTCATGGGGGGGGACTTTAATTACTGTATTATTTTTTTTTACTTTTATCCTCTTCACCACTGATCGGTTAGTTAGCCGCTTGGGTGATCTGTCAATTCTCTGTTAAGCACTGTTGGCAAGTACTGGGCATGCACCGGCTCCTGAATGTACCTGAACCTGTTCCAGTGTTGGTCAAGTCTGGTTTTGAAAGAGCTCACACTGGGTCCGACTAATTACCCAAATGTAGCCAAATATAGCCGGAATGAAGTCAAATAATGGTCCTAGATGAATAAATCAGACTGCTAATCACTTCTCGACTGGTATTTGGTGTCACAAAGTCACAAAAAATTGGTAAACTTAATTTAATCTGAGTTTATAGATCAAGTGCATGTACCTAACCTAACCTAACACAACACAACTCAGATTAAATTAAGTTTACCAATTTTTTTTTACTTTATGACCCCAAATAATAATTGAGAAGTGATTCACTGCCCGAATTACTCTTGTACGACCATCATTTGACTTAATTGCGGCTACATTTGGGTAATTCCTCGCTCCCTCGGTACATGCACGCGATCTATTAACTCAGATTAAAGTAAGTTTTCCAATTTTTTGTGATTTTCTGACACCAAATACTAGTCGAGAAGTGATTGGCAGTCTGATTTATTCATCTAGGACTATTATTTGACTTCATTCCGGCTACATTTGGCTACATTTGGGTAATTAGTCGGACCGCTCACACTCGGTGCCATCACAACACTTTCTGGGAGATTGTTCCAAGATTTCACAACTCCCACTCTGAAAAAGTTTGCCCTCACAGTTTTCTGGACTTGCGGCTTCTTCAATCTTGAGCTGTGACCCCTTGTGGGGCGAGCGTCCGCCAGCTCCAAGTAAGGACACTCAACTGAGTAGTGCCCCCTGAGATGCTTATACACCTCAACTAGGTCACCCCTTGCCCGTCTGTAGTATAAGCTAGGCAAGTTCAGGCGCTCCAATCTCTCAGGGTAGTTGAGGTGCCGAAGTGCAGGCACCAGTCTGGTGGCCCTCCTTTGAACATTTTCAACCAACTGACAGTGTGCAAAGTCCAGCGAGTTCCCAGGCCACTCCAGCACTTGAATATTCTTGGCACTACAAAGGAATTAGGCTGGAACACCTTCCAATTTGTGGATCCCTACCCATGGTGGATAGGCTTCCAATCCTATGTTATTGTCCACTAATGGGAACCATCAAGGGTAAATTCTGCTTCGCAAGATTTGTTCTGTTATCAGTTTCTTGTGATCCAGCATGCATATGAATGTTTTTATCCTGCTACTGGAGTCCACTAATGGGAATTACTGGCTAAAATCTGTTGTTTTCTGTTCATAAAAGCTAATGTTCCAACATTGCAGCTTACTCCTAAGCTTGTTTTAACAGCGGAGAAAGTCTTAAGTGGATTGAGGATCAGAACGGGAAAAAAGTGCCTCTGAGTGGATCCGAGATGAGAACAAGAATCATGTTCCAAATCATTGGTGGTGAAGGCTCCAACCTAGGCATGACTATCCCTGGCAGCTCAAAGGTAAGAATAAACACTACCCCCCTGTGTTCTAATGTACAGACAGGAGAGCCAAAGTGACTGCCAAGATGTTTGTGGAATGATTCCATACCGTTTTGTGCACGAATTCAAGAAATACCTGGCAGACCAGAACTTGGGTTTAAGATGTTCATTGACAATGCACAAGACCACCAGAACATCCTACAGTTCACTGACCTGAACATTTAGGTGGTACTATGATAGAACTATCTCCCTCCTACAGCCCATGGATGAAGAGATAATCATGACATTCAAGTAATTTTACACCCACGACCCATTCAAAATGGTCATTGATAAGATAGGTGCAAAATTCTCTTCTTCATCACGGATTGTTGGAGGCAAATTAACAAAGCTTACCATCATTTGAATTAGCTGATTTTAATGAAGTCAAAATTTGACTGCCCTTAGCAAATTTGTTTAACCTGTCCTTAAAAACGGGTGTAGTATCAGAATCCTGGAGGATAGCGAATGTAATACCGATTTTCAAAAAGGGAGATAGCTCACTATCCTCTAACTACAGTCCACTCAGCTTAACATCAATTGTCGACAAATTAATGGAAGCAATAATTTCAAACTCTATTCGAAATCACCTGGAGAAGCACAAGTTGATCAATGATTCCCAACATGGCTTCACAAGCGGGCTTTCATGTCTAACTTATCTGTTAACATTCTTTTCAGCTGTTTTCGAATCAGTGGACGAGGGGCACAACTATGATGCGCTATATCTTGACTTTAGTAAAGCCTTCGACAGAGTCCCACACGAAAGACTAATAAGAAAAGTGGAGGCTCATGGCATTGGTGGAGATATTCTAAAATGGATTAGTGCGTGGGTACAGGACAGAAAAGAGCGAGTGAGTATTAACGGCACTAAATCCGATTGAAGTAACGTCACAAGTGAATTACCCCAAGGCTCAGTACTAGGACCATTATTATTTATTACAGTACAGTGTATATACATTAACGACATAGATATCGGCCTAGACAGCAACTTAAGTAAATTTGCTGATGACACTAAAATAGGGCGTATAATTGCTTTTTGCTTCTAGCCTTTTCACCACTGATCGGCTCATTAGCCGCTTAGGCAATCGGTCACGTCTCTGATTACGTTTCCTTTTCTTTTATCCTCTTCACCAAAATTCCGGCTCGTTAGCTGCTTGGGCAATCGGTAACGTCTCTGTTATGCACTGTTGGCAAGTACTGGGCTTGCACCGGCTCCTGAATGCAAGGTAGGTAGATAACAGGTAGCCTCACGCAGGCCCATAGGAATTCACTCATTGGCAACTCTACTCTCGAGACCGCTAAGCCACGCCCCTTATGTCACTTCATGCGTTTGTAATATTGTGGTATTATTATCTTAGATCCTTTCTCTAATCAAAATATACTAGCATAAAATGTTATTAATCACATATATATTTAATAATATGTAATACTGTATACAGTGTATATTGCCATGTAAATTATACAATAAGAAAATGTTTGACGAAATTTACAATAAAACGGGAACTCTGGTTGAATTGTAAAGTATTCAATACATTTCCTCCCATTTTAAATATCCCGCTTCTACTGTTTGATGTAACGCAGTGGGCGGAGCTTAATAAGTGATGTCATCGCTAGCCAATCAGCGACGTTGGATGAAATCCAGCAGTCGCAAGCAAGATATTTCTATTTATTTTATATATTTAATTAGTGGCTCCAATTAAAATAAAACAAAAAATCTCTATTCCATACATTTATTGTACAACTTTTAATACCATCATAAGCCTTCAAAAATACGTAAATAAAAATTTCATTTTTATTTTCATTAGCGTAGATCCCATGGGAGTGAGGCTACCTGTTATCTACCTACCTTGCCCAGAATAGCGTCAGTTTGTGTCTCTGCTCAGTGGAGGAAGCATCTTGCTTGAGATGCTCTTGAACATATGTACAGTATACTATTTTTACAGTACAATTATTGGTCATTCTGAAATTTATTTTATATATTGACAATCTATAATGCAGTGCAGTATTGATTTAAAGAAAATAATCTTGAATTACACCAAGTGAACTTAAAATTTTATGGGTGAAATGGCGGCATGAAGCATGGGGTGACTTCTCTTCCCACTCCCACTTCCTTCTCTTCTCCTCCTCCCCCACTTCTAATTCCCATCATCATCAACCAGGAGCCTTCTACATACACACCTGCATTTATTTTTAGTTTGTATGTAATTTTCGGTGAGCTGGAACCAATTACCCTTTGAAACAATGGATTCGGTTTATGAAATTTTCGGTTAACAAACGCCTTTCTGGAACGAATTGTGTTCGTTAACCGAGGGACCACTGTACAATGTTTTTTGCTGAAATTACCCGCGTTTCAGTGTAAAGTGTCATAATAATAAATGGTAAACAATTTGCCTTTGGCGCTAAGTGTTTCAGGCACAGCGACCCTCAGTTTATAGGACATAGAGTGTTTTTAGTGAAGGTTTTCTGAAATGAGTTTTATATGCCATAAAATATGGTGCTTTATTACCCTAATTTGTTGTTCCATTACCCTCAAAAATTTGCGTCTACCTATAAATGAGACATATCATAAATTAATGATTTCTTGGTCAAAAATCAGGGTCGACCTATAAACGAGGTAGAATTATAGACGAGTATATACGGTAGGTGTTTCATGAACTGTGATGCCGAAAAAAATAAATAAAAATAAATAAATAAATTATGCAGTTAACTTCTGCCTTCACCACTTTATATAATATATTCCTTTAGTTCATATAATACTGCATAAATCATTAATTTCTACTGTGCACTTTGTACTGATCAGTAAATTACCCGAAACTCAGGATTCACATTCGTACAAAATATGTAAGAAACACTGTATGGCGGAGGCTTCTTCCACACCTTGCATCTATAAGGTTAAAAAAAAGAATACTACTATACATTTATTTATTTGAGATGACAGTCATTTTAAGTGTTTCTTGGAGTCTATTATTGAGCAGATTTTAGGGATCTGTACATAAAACATGTGTTAGCATCTTATGGAAGGCTGTGTCAAGCTTGGCCATTTTGACTTGGAAATGAACTTCAGTATCAATCAGTTTCTTCTTTGTAGGGAAAAAATCTGCTTACCTTTAGACCAGAGGTAAAAGTCCCCATTTTTCTTACTGGGTGAAGCTTGAAAATGTCAATGGGAAATTTTGGGGGGGTTCTCAAGTTTCTTTTAAATATGAAACATGGTAACAGCTATGAGAAGTGTGGAGTATATATTATTCTGGAGAGTATGCCACTAGATAACTTTTAAAATAGATCATTATAAGAAATGTCAGGTACAGAACTTCTACCAAAACATAATTATCATAATATCACATGTTATCAATTACAATCCTAAATAGCAGGCTTGGACTAAAAAGAAAACAAAACAAAAACAGTAAAGAGTAAACTTTTAGTTACTGAAGTCAAATCAAGCATAAATAAAAAAAAGTGGAAAAAAGGACAGCATTATCTCAATAAGAGTACAAACAACAAAACATAGTACCTATTTTCAGTATTAATTGTTCATCTATCAGTCTATGAACAATGTACTATCATGCAATGGGCAAGCTCGTTGCTACAATAATCCTGCAGATTAAATAGTGTTAAAAATTAGTGACTTAAGTTTTTATTGGTTACATTTCCTAATGAAATGCAGAAAATCTTTAATATTTATGATACAAAGCTGCAGAACAATTTCTTCAGACTTAAAATAAATAAATTTAACAAACTGATATCAGGCACTTAACAGAGAAACTGATCACAAAATAATTTATCCAACCTTGAGTATGTTTTACAGTTTTCCATCAACTTGACAAAATTTGGCTGATGGTTGTATAACGCTTGTGATCAATGAACAAATGGACTTACTGCTACACAACGGTTACCTACTCTAGCATCTTAGTACAGAAACACTGCAAGGCCCAGAAATTTTATTATCCTAAGACATTCTTAATAATGCTGGCAAAACCCCAAAAAGAAATATTAAGAGAAAATCCATAGGATATCAAAGCATAGGTCTTTTCTAAGACAGCACAGGACAAGTCAGGATCATTATTTTTTTCCTATGTGGTTAAATAAAATAAGTTTATGTACAGGAAATGTAGGCAAAAACACTGGAGCTGGAACTCAATGAGACAAATTTAATGATATTCCTCAAGTAGAACAAAATCCTTTTTCTCATCACTCAAGTACTTGTTAAACAAAGAAACAGAACTACAGTAAAGGAGTTGAAAATATTGTATTAAGATTGGTCACATAAAAGAATCAATACTGGTCACTTTTGATCCTTTATTGTATCATAATTATGTGACACACAGTTCCAGATCACATCACACACACAGAACCTACCACAGAACTTGGAACAAACATATATATTGTATGTATGTATGTACAATCACCTACTAAACATTGCTGTGATATGGTATGCATTAGGAGGAAATATTGTCTCATGGGGTCCCTAGTTTGAAAGAATTCATCATGCTTGTAACTCAATAAAAATGATGCACTCATTCTTAGCATTGGCACTTAAAGGCAACAAGAGAAATTTATTTTACTGCACCTTTAAACAAACCTCATTATTCTTGTCCAGGCAATTCAGATCAAGAAACATACACAGGACAACTTTTCTGGTACACCTAAGTGGATAAATTTATAATAAACAGTTATGGTAAAAGTCAAGAGAGAAACAGAATTAGAAGATTAGTGTAACAAGTAATTAAGATCCTTAAGATACCCATAAAACAATACCCAACCCTATTTTACGAGTGATTGTAAAGCACACAAAAGTACATAAGACAGACCAGCTGAATTCAACAATAGTCTACGCATTACCAACAACTCTGCAGAGTGAGCTCCAGGCCACTGCTTGAAAACTCGCTTCTTGGACACTTCTACAAGCACCTCTTAACTGTTGACAGCCTTTTGAATTCAGTAAAATCCTGTTAGGTCTAACAAGTGCCATTAGTAATCTTATTTTCACTGGCATTGCTCCAAAACAGTGGGACTCGGACCAAAATTAAAAAACAGCTAGTACCTATTCCCATTCTTTTGTAGCCAAACAATTTAAGGAATTGTTTGGCTACAAAAGAATGGGAAAATATATATATATATATATATATATATATATATATATATATATATATATATATATATATATATATATATATATATATATATACCTGTAATGTCAATTGTTCCAAGCGATGACACAGGCCTCAAGCATGAGTTTAAGGAATAATTAGGAGACAACAAGCTGTACATTCATTATAATGACCTATGATGATCTGTATGTTGAATTTCAATGAGGGTCATACACCATTAGTTGTAAAATTTTGGAAAAAAAAAAGAAAAGAAAAGAAGACTATTATTTGATGGTGAATTAATTGACTTTCAAATCTCCCCTTTTCGTACCTATAAAAAGCTAAGCGTAAATTTTGTAAAATCTAATGGAGCTGATATTTATGGAGAAGACATGGAATCCTCATATTTTATAAAAATAATACAAATATCATCAGTATACACATTGTAGAGAACATGTTTCAATAAGTAATTCCAGTAAGTTTAAACCATTATTTAAGGTAACTTTCCTAACATTATTATATTAACAACCAATACAGACCCTAACACTGATTACTTTACTCTTGATAACTAATACAGACCCTTAAATTGATGACCACATTACTGTTCAAGAAATTTCTTATAATTATAAGAAAGGAAAAGAAAGGAAGCAATATCACCTAATTTAGGGATATAATGATGTGGAAAACTTTGAATGTTTCCTATCAAAATAAATAGTTGTAGAAGGTCACTGAAACATCTTAAGTGATTACATAACAGTGAGGGGCCTACACCATGCGAATAACATTATGTACATGTTAGTTACTGGAATAAAACAAGTGCTATGTACATTCGTTATATATGCATCATTACCAGGACATTACTAAAAATACAAGTCTAAACAATCATCTATGGTCTCATATTTCCAGAACCACCTTTCCTTGGTAACATTTCTCACGGTACACTCTATACACCACCCCATATAACGGAGCAATGCAGAGTTAAATAATTCAGAGCCTCATTCAAACGTGTGATGTCATCCTACTTCATGTCCTACCCTTACAAATATACATCTATCAAACTTGTCAAATGCCTGGCTAATATCTGTCCTCATCAAATATACATTAAGACATATCTAATACTCCCTTAGAGACCTTAAAATTATTGTTACTCAAAATACATGGTAAGCTTACATAACTGTAAAAAGCAATATATGTATATTCTTGTTTAAACATACAGAGATAGTGTTCATTTTCTCAGGCAACATAAGATTCAATTTACATTTTTACTCTTATTATGAAAATGTCTTTAAAATTAATGGTATGACAAAAGTGCTGTGAAGTTCTTATAACCTAAAACATTTGGGGTAACTGAATTACACATTAAATGGACCCCATTATTCAGTGGCTCTGTAGAATCTAAATTACCTCATTAAATATGCATTCCCTTACATTTTCAATACTGTACCACTTACAGAACCATTTCTAAGCGGTATTAGACACAAGTATCACTTACAAGAAATTCCTAAGACACCAGACACTACACAGAGTTTGTTGGTACTCTAACCCTGATTATACACTGATCATGCAGAGGCATTAGTTGCTACCAAAACCTGCATCTTCATTATCAGTACATATAAACAAAGCACACGAGTATCCTCACAATTTACTAGAAGTGTTTAAGTTCATACAGTCTTCGATTTTATGACTTACAAAGCTTTACAATGTTTTGCCATCATTTACTAGTTACTTACTGTATAATGCACATACAGTACTGTATGTGTGTCTGTAACAACATTTTCTCAAAAGCAACACAGCAAAAATGCTGGTAGGGCTAAATGATATATGTATATTATATATGATTCATATAACAAATTATTGGTGACTGAAGTGCAGAAATCAGATAGCCTGTCGTCTTTAATTGCACTTATATATTTAAGAAAGAATAATCACTTGCTCCCGTTCTTAAAGAGAGTATTCTGTGATTACACAAGATGCTCTGATGGCATAACTACTATGCATGAAGTGGTAGGAGTATGCTCCAGTTTTTGGCCAAACAAGAATACTGAGTACCAAGTGCAGAAACGAATTTTTAAGCAAATTCTACGTAGTTGGCCGGGTAGAGGCCTATGCGTCCATCCTTTCGTCCCGTACACCAGCCTTGTTCGTCTTCGTCCTCCAGTTTCTCAAACATTTCACCTAGGAATACAAGAAAAATATTGAGGTATATTCTTGCCTTAAACAACCCATCTAAATTTATTTAAGTTTGTCCTATCTGGAACCTATTACAGGTAAACCTCGATTTACGATATTTTAAGACCACCTCCCTATTTACAATAAAAAAAATTTGCATTCATAATGGCTATCATCCAGCCAAACTTGCTGACGTGCAGAATACTGTACAGGTATCCCTTATTTAATAATTGGGATGCGTTCCTCAAAAACCAATCATTAAGTGAAATGATCACTAAATGAAGGTTAATAAGAAATAACAACCTAAACGAGCGATAACAAGGAATATTATCCGTGAAAATGGCATGTACAGTAGAATCTCGATAAATCTGACTAATTAGGGCAGACCCCAGTCCGAAAAATGCAGAAGTCTGGAAAAAAATAAATTAAATAAAAATCTATTGGGCGTGGAGATAACACTGCTTATCTTAACTTTTTAAAGAAACTCAGTTGTTGTTATGTTATTACTGCACTTCAACAACTAAGGCCTAAGTGTATAACAAGGTTATTAAAAGACTATTACATCAACAATAGACAAAGTTATGAGACAGAACTCTCTGGGTTGAAAATCAGACATAGGTCTGGTTGTCAACAACTGCTGTTACCGAGATGATTGTCATTTACTGTAAAGTGTTATATACTATAAGTAACCACAGAATTTGTCTTATGAATAAAGAGATAACTGTATACTGTATTGTACAGCAATATAAAGATAAAAATAATATCAAATAAGTGTAGGAGTATATTGTATGTGAAAAACGAGTGTATATCTAGGAGCAGAAGGGTGGGGGGGCTCTCTCCCCAAAGATCCCTTTAACTCGTCTTTATGCAATTTCACATTAATTCTCATATCATTTAGGTTCATTTGAAGCAAAGTTGATAAATTATTATCCTGTAAGAATCGTCTTTCCTAAAAAAAAAGAATCCCACATTGAACACTATGAATCGTTTGTTTACAAAGGCCAAACAACTCATTGGCCTAGTTCCTTCACCACGCATGCTTACCCCAACGTCTGTCTTCAACACTTAGTGAATTAGTACAGTACAGTAGTGTATTTATCATCACTTAATCTATTCTATTGTAGTGTATTTATCATCACCTAATAAGTAATAATGTAGTGTATAGCAGTGCTTCTCAAACTATCTGATGTGGAGGACCAGCAGGTTTTTTTTTTCCAATGTGCCAGGGACCAGTACCATATTTATGCCATATTTTTATTTGTTTACGATCCAAGGAAATATTATTTGAACATTCAGGTTTTTTTTTTCAGCTTTAGTATCAGTCCGCCAATACATTAATCGGTTCTAGGGCTTAAATTCCTTACTATTTTTGTAAATATCAAGAAGTTTATACTATTCAATAATTTTAAAAGTTTAATATTCAATTTTTAGTCATTTTAACAATTATTGAACAAAATTGAAGGTAAAGTGACTAGTTTAATGCGCGGCATCCAGCCTCTTAACACAGCAAACAGGCGTAGTCTCTCTCTGTTTTCACTGGAGGTAACATCTTGCTTGAGACTCTCTTCAACTAAACGCTTTTTTTCTGTGTTTCCAAGCAAATTATTGGTCATTTTGAAATATATTTTATATATTGACAATATATAATGCAGTGCAGCGTTGATTTAAAGAAAATAATCTTGAATTAAACCAGAGAGCTAAAATTTTATGGGTGAAATGGCACCATGGGGTGACTTCTCTTCCACCCCAATGCCTTCTCTTCTTCCTTCTCCTCCACCCCCATTCTAAATCCCATCATCATCATCATCATCCAGGAGCCTTCTACATACACACCTCAAAGTAAGTGAACTTTTCTACCATTTTTGTTGAATTTAGGAAATTTTCGGTGAGCTGGAACCATACCCAAAAACCCATTGAAACAATGGTTTGTTTTTTTTTTTTTTTCTTTTTGTAAAACAAGTACTGTATTACAATATAAATAAAAACTATTAAAAAATCAAACTAGCAAAGCCTTCTAACAAAGATATTATAAGCATATGTATATATAAGTAATAAAATGAAAAATTATACTGAATAAAGTAGGTTAAAAAAAATTATATATTTTAGTTATTTTAAACCCCAATGCATAAAGACGTTAAAACAAAGATTGAAAGGAATAGGCAACATTAAATTGAAGACAACAATTTTGAAAATGTCGTAATACTAAAATATGAAATTAATGATTATTTTATTGACACAATAACAGGCATGTTAAAACCTTAACCTTTACTAATGTGAAAGGTGAGCTGCTTCTTCTTTGTCAGCTTATCTAATCGTGGTTCAATTGAGGACAGTGCCACGAGCAATGGAGAATGAATATCCATACTATTCCGGTACTTTGTCTTAATGACACTCATGGTTGAGAAGCCAGTCTCGCAGAGTTATGTTGAAGGAAATGGGAGAAGAGTTTTCAGAGCAATTTCAGTAAGCTCAGGATATTCTGCTTTCACTTTTATCCAAAAGGAACCAAATGATGTTGTAGTTTAATAACTCATCTTCAATCCTTCGTCAGCAACCAGCTCCAACAATTTATCCTCCATAGTGACACTTGAGTCATCTCTCAATGACAAACGGATTTCGGATCCATCCATTCCCTTTCCGTGGTTCTTCTGCTGGAAAGTAATGCTAAAAACGTTCTGCCAAATTCGTCAAGTGTTCTCTGATGACAATTGGTAGAGATGTAACATTAAGGTCTTCGCCTGCATCGGCGATGGCTTCCACTAATTGGTAAAACGTGTCATAACAATCTCTTGACACTCGACTCTTCCTTGCTTCTAGTTTTCGTTTTTGTCCGTCGATCTTGTCTGCCATTGTAAAACATGAAGCCATCCTTCCCTTCATGGATGTGTTGAGATCATTAAAGATGGCAAAGATATCAGCAAAATAAGCCAGCTTGGCTAGCCAATCCACATCCCGGAACAATTGTGACCATTTGTTTTTTTGTCCTGAAGAAGCTCGGCAAGCTCGTTTCGTAGCTCAATACTCTTGACAGGACTTTTCCCCTCGATAACCAACGTACATCGGCATGCAATAGGAGCTGTTTATGATTAGCTCCAATATCATCACATAATGCAGTGAATAGTCTCGAATTTAAAGCATTTGCCTTTACATGGTTCACAATTTTTACAACCTCGCTGCACACTGTTTAGTTCTGTTGAAATTTTTTTGGTTACAAAACTTTCTCGGTGAAGGAAGCAGTGCGTCAACTTGCATTCTAGGGCAAGCGCCTTGATCTGGGCAACCACTCCCAAATGTCGTCCTAGCATTGCGGCAGCGCCATCAGAGCACACGCCTACACAAAACTTGAAATCCAACCCACATTTGTTAACGATGTAGTCGCTCACAGTCTTGAACACTTCAGAACTAGTTGTTTTTGTTGGCAGGGAAAAAACTCTTCCTTCAAATCACCCTCATGTTCAAAGCACAAATACACCAGCAGAATTGCCATATTATCAATGCCTGTACACTCATCAAGCTGCAAAGAAAAGTACTTTGCTAATTTAATCTGTCCTATGAGCTGATCTTCCATATAGTGAATTCGTCGAGCTATAGTGTCATGTGAAAGTGGCACCTGAGCCACTTTCCTTGCCGCCAGCTCGCCCAGCATTTCCATGCAGACATCTTTAATACAGCCATCACTAGCATCTTACTGATTGTGTATGGCTTTTTAGCCTTAGCAACTTGAAATGCTACTTTATAAGAAGCCCGCAAAGCACAAGTATTTATGTGTGACACTTCAAAGATCTGTTTTTGACGGCCTTTTAAATCAACATGCTTTCTTTCAAAGAATTCTTTCGACTTTGAACTCATTTCTTTATGTTTTTTATTTAAATTCCTCTTGAGGTTTGACGGCTTCATTGAGTCGTTAGCCAACACATCTCTGCGGACTGGCAGCCGATGGCTCGCATACCGGCACCGGTTCGCGTACCACCACTTTCAGTAGCACTGGTGTATAGTACTTGTGCATCAGCATATACGTACCCTGGTTTATTCATGAATCAGTTGTCTAAGTGTACAAGTAGCCAAATTGAGCCATCATATAACACTCAAAGGTAATAAATAATATTGTTAGGAAGGTATCTTCATATCAAACATACGTATATTGTGTTTATAGTGACCCTGTTGTAAGCTAGTTTGCTGAAAGCTGCTCTCACAAGAACACACCCTGAGTGAATACCTTCCGATACAGCTTACCCGGTATCCTTTTATTTTCAAGTCATATTACAAATTACATATTGTATTTTTTCTTTATTATTGAATGTTATATTAATCATGACGAACAATAAACCATATGAGAATATAATACTGAATCAATAAATAAATAAACCTGAAGATTGCGGCAACACCCGATCACCCTGCTTATATGGGCAGTATCTTAGTTCTCGTTAGGCTTATAGCAAATCTGATAAGACCACTGTACAGTGTTCAGTGAGCTCATTAGATCTTTTTCCCATTTCTTAAAATATATACAGCATTTACATTTTTTTTAACAGTATTTCTGGTGACCCGAGTCTGAAAAAATGAATTCTAGTACAGTATATTGAAGTCTGACTTATCGAGGTTTTACGATTGTGTAGCAGAGTCGCCAGCCGGTAGCACTCATAGCGGGTGAGGCCGAGCTGTAAGCTATGTTATTGTTCAACTCATAATTTCGGGTATTTACAGTACATGAGGTGTGATTAATGCAAGGGTGAACTCACCACCCGAGTGAAAATGCGATTTT
Organism: Homarus americanus; assembly: GCF_018991925.1. Taxonomy (NCBI): domain Eukaryota; kingdom Metazoa; phylum Arthropoda; class Malacostraca; order Decapoda; family Nephropidae; genus Homarus; species Homarus americanus. The sequence continues at coordinate 35,698 of NW_024752009.1, forward strand.
TGTACCATTTGTTTCAGAAAGTTTCATTCTACTATGACACAAGATGGTATGATGAGTTTGCCTTTGGTTTATTGGCAAAATCCCATTGAATTATATGGTGTAAAACTCCCAGCGTCTCTGTGCTGCGTGTGGTAATTTCTGCGTCTGGCGAAAATAAACCAAAGTCGAACTCACCAGTGGCTTGGCAATCAATCATAGCCTACCTTACTCCCTGAGCTAATCAGCATGTCCGGAAGGAGTGTGCCAACTAATGAAAAGCTCGCTACGTTCTATTTTTGGCATCCCAGAGGAAGATATATCTGATGTTGATCAGATAGACTACTAGCTACCTAACCCCCCCTACCATATTCTTTAGCAGAGTATAATCATCATCTACCTGTAGAGTGAGTGTTACCATTAGTATTTATTATTTTTATTTATTTATTTTTGTTTTGCTTTATTACAATATAAATTTATTGTTTAGTGTACAGAACTTTATTATTTCATTAATTTCATGAAGTTAATTTCACACCATTTCATTATTTGATATCAATGTGCACCAAAATTATACATGCCACTTCATTTATTACATGGCTCATATTCTGCATTAAATCACCTTTAAAATGATACCCATTGAACAGAAATGATGAACATTTGAAGGTTCTATGATGTTTTGAATACAGGGGGTCCCCGGGGTACGAACAGGTTCCGTTCCCGAGGACGTTCGTAAGTCGGATTTGTATTCGGAACACATACTATATGCATACCATTCTTACAAAACAATGTTTAAAATCCCACTATATCATAGCCTAAGTCCTTATATACATCTAAAATCACTTAATTTAAGGTAAAATAAGAAATATAATGACAAAATACAGTAAATGAAAGTAAAAAATAAGTCGTCAGGTAAATAAAATACTGTAAATTTCAAGTTTAACCCCATTCGTATCGGCAGGAGTTTGTAAGTCAGGGATCTTCTGTATGTGCAAACTTCAAACCCTATTTTCTCACAACTTGGTTTTGGAACATTTGTCCTTGCATTAAGCAATGCCTGAAATGTAATTTGGAGAATGACCCAAATTATGAACTCTGAAAGACAGCATGAAAATCTCCTCACCTCTTTCATGGAATTCTACAGAGAAAAGAAGATGCATGCTAAGCAGACAAACCTGATGTCATTTTTTACAAAAATTAAAACAATCTAGTGTTCATCCTGTTGCTGAAGCGCATGATGATGATTTCCTTCCACGCTGGTATCAGATGATGATGACAACCCCGACTCTCCTGCTGCTATTAAACCTGATTGGTGGTGAAGCAGTTGCTGCACCATCATTCTCTCAGTACTAATCCCACCTAACACCATCCTGCTACACCATCACACCAACCACATACAGTTTCACATAAGTAAAATATATTCTAATATGAATTAAACAAACTTGATACTGTACTGCTTTATTAATTTTATTATGATTAATACATATGCTCAGAAGTGCCCCCCCCCCCTCCCACACACAAAGGAAGAAAAAAAAAATTATTGTTACGTTTGGAGGACATTTATTTTAAAGTAGAACGTATCTCTCTTTATAATGGTAGTCAATGAGAAAAATGGTTTCTATTTACAAAAGGTTTTCAGGAACGTATTCCTTTCAGAAATTAAAGCACTTCTGTACAATACTCTCACCGGAATCCCTCGCTTGTAAATAAAATGTATTACTGTATAACAACTACAAACGACCATCACTTCACAAATAATACTGCAGTTCATACCATTAAGCTGTTTGTTACTTACCAACTTTAAATGAGAGTTCGTCTGCTTCAACACCTTCATAGTCATAGAGAGCCCTGACTGGCACACCTGGCTTGTTGGGGTCAACCATACGGTCACTGTAATCCCACTCATCATCATCACCACTCACACCATTGCTGGAAACACACCAACATGATGAAAAATTGTGTTGCCATAGTCTACAGTATTATAAATGACTGAAAAAGAGGAATTTAAGCATTCAATGTGCTGTGCAAGCATCAATGGAAGAAAAAGCAAATCTCAACCAAGAAGTGTAGGAAATCAAGCTACCATAGTCTTTGAATTTTTAAATGTGTCACACAGATACAGAGAATAAGAATGGAGAATGGGAATAAAAATTGTGAAAACAATACTATTTATGTATGGCATTAAAATATTCTTTGATAAAGGCTACCCAACACTACTGAACATTGGATACTAGCCCATAAAATTTTTCTTAATCTACACAAATCCTTTCAATCATACCTACACATTCATCCTACCAAAAATGGGGACAAAATTAAATGACAAATAACACACGGGTGTTGTGCACTAACATGAACCCTCTTGCCATTAAACAGCATGCATCTTAAATTACTGATGTGATGAGATTAATAACCGTATGTTTCAGTATCCTCTTTAAGTAATAGTGTAGAATATTCTATGACAGTCCTACACAGTTTTGTATGTGTCATGGTGGTAGGGGATAGCATACCCATTGTATGCTCACCCCTACTCTGTGCACCTTTTGCTCAATGGCCTGCATGGCTGTTGTGCCTGGAAGTTACACCATGAACTGTAAGTATCAGCAATGACCTTTACAAAATAGAATTAAAAGACACACTCTTACAAAGAATTTCCAGAGTGAGGTTCCACCAGTATCAAGAAATATACAAATAATGGTTAACTATATAGTGTTACATATGGAAGGGGCAGAGCTCAGACCTTACCATCAAGAAAGAAAAAAGTTTCTGAAATTCTGATAAATGTCAATTGTCAGAAGCTGAAAAGAAAGCATAACACAAAAATATCCTACAGCCACTATTATTAAGTGGGAAATAAATTGAAGGCTTGATCCTAAAATCTCATTTTATGACAGCATAGAACTAAATGACTTGTGTATTGATCACTAAGTCTAAGGTTTAGAAACCAAGGAAAACCTTTCATATTAGCAGTTTGGGCTAATTTATTGATTAATCTCCCCATTGCAGCTGTAGCTTTTAAAGATGTGGTATTAGAACCTACAGTCAGCACTTCAGTCTGGATACTAAGGATTCATGAAGTCACACTAAATGTGCACATTTGGCTCATCTGCTGGGTCTGCCATAGTGGAATTCCAGGAGTTATTCCATTCAGTTCCAGCTGACTTACACACTACCCAATATGGGGAGGAAGGGTATCCAAGTAGCTAAGTTTTAGGCTTAGCCATCAAGCATGATATCCATATCAATCCTTACTTATGGCCTCTAATCCTCCAATAAGAAACTCATCCCTAAGCCTGCTAAATTAAGCTGGCATAAATACTGTAGGTTAAATTGATTTGTTCACTTGAACTTTGCAAATGAGGCCTAAAGCCATTTGTATCAAGACAGAAGATTGGTTGACAGGAAAACATGCAATCAGTCATTCAACCGAGCTTTAGTATTTCATTTATCTTCCCTAAATTCTGCAATTTTAAGAAATAATTATTCACTACTGTTCTCTGATAAATTTTGCACTTAGGGAAGTAAAAATCAACATGTGAAACACACTGTTAATATAAATACTATAAAGAAAACAAGAATTATTATTTTTTAATTACCAGCGATATCCTGTCCCTCTTTGGACACGTCATGTGGCGAGGAGAATTTACATTGCTGAACTTGTTCGTCATGCTCGTGTTCTCTTTAAGATATTTAATTACCAGTGCATTTCACAAGCTAGTTGTTACTTCCCTAAGTGCAAAATTTATCAGAGATCTACAGAAAAAAGTTATTATTTCTTATAATTTCAGAATACTATAAATATGATAGATTAAATACAGTACTAAAGAACTGTAGTGACTCTTTATGTGTCCATCCACCAGCCTATCAGCTGCCTTGCTACAAACTGACCCTAGGCCTCATTTACAAAGTTTGAATGCACAGACTTTGGTGCTAGTGTGATGCACCTCACTAGATGCTAACTTTACCAAATATATGAGGGTAAAAGGACATAGTAGTTTTACAAATTCCCCTTTTCCACATAGTCAATCACTATACGAGTATTTCCTAGTCTACGTAATAGTTAACACACATCAAGCCAAAGAATATATTTTTCTTAGAGGACATGTTGAATGGGCACATATCTGAAGGAGACCACAAATAATGCAGAGCCCCACAAACATGAGCCTGAGGACAAAGCCTGGCCAAGGCAATTAGCAAAGATATAAATGCAAGCTTTTATATGTGATCCAATAATGATAATGCTTGTTGATGAAACAGTATTCTATGATCTTTTACACAAGAACTGCAGACTGACACCTATAGAATGATGAAAACCATTCACAACTTTCCAGGCTGGAAAGTGAATGCATTTAGTCCTAAAGAAAAGTGTCTCATTTGTAGATATTAATTCTTGGTTAGACCTAAGGGATGCCCAACTGAGAAAAGAACCAATTGAGACAAAATGTGAGGCTCCTTAAGAGTAAGAAGCCTGTAAATCGTTTCCTCCTTCAGGGGGAAATAAAAGGAAAATGGCCCTAAAAAAGGGTCAATTCCAACTATTCCGACACAAAGTTAGCTACAGTAGTAACACCTAAGGGTTATATTCACCAAAAAAGAAGGTACCATACATCTTTCTAATAATGTTGTTGAGGTGTCAACAACAAGAGATTCTGACAAGAATTTAGCAAAGTTCAACTGTAAGCAATTCAAAATATTTACAGGAAGATTGCCCACAAAAAAAAGGCAAGTTATAACTTGAATTAGCTTCCAGGAAGGTTCAAACTGTTATAATAATAAAATCCCTCTGCATTCTCAATAGACTACTGAAGCAATAAAGGCACTGTGCACAGTAGATAACACATCCAAAAAGCCTAAACATGAAACTCAACCAATATACTGTACAAGTCTTGGTTGAAAAGAGATGCCTCTTAACCCAAAGAAACACCAGTTCAGGGACTTTCTCCTGGAGCCATATTGGTGACAGACCCCTCAATTCTAACATACCTGAACCTAAGTGGAAAAGAAATAGTAGTTCCCTCTGACAGCCAATTAGCAGCAGTGCACATAGAGCACATTATAGTCTAAACCTATTTTTGATACACAAGGAGGCAGTGTGGATGGCACTACACCTGATTGCCCTCACTTCCCCAATTGCAAAATTAGGTTTCTATTCACAATTATGTGAATTGAAGAAACCCTGGTTATGAACCAGCAACCCTCAGGAGAGGAGGCAAATACTGTATCCACTTGATCAATGCATGGGGAGGCCCAATAAAGAGAACTTCAAAGGAAGGAAATGGTACAAGCAAAGTACAGAATATGACAATGAGGAGATTAAACAAATGAAAGAACACCATACCCACTTCCTCATATCTTTAACTTGCATAGAAAGTATACAAACGGATTCCTAGTCTCGACACTGCTTACAACACTTCATATTAACTGGGCATACAGTACAGTATTGATAGCTAATTTTTGGAAGAAACATGTTCTTGGAGTGCACCATATCTAAAAAGAGAACATAATATAATTCTTCACATCAGTTAACAGTGTAACTAACAGAAATGGTTAAACATGAAAATATAAATAATCATGATTGTAGTAATCATAAAAATATAACTTATGAATTGTTGTGACAGCCATCTTCAGAAAGGAAAGTGATGACTCAATTCAAATGCACATCAAATGAGCACATACTAGTATTACATGCCAGAATAATGCATTGGAGGCAATTTTTATTCAACTTGGTGTGTTGCAAATTTAAGCAAGGTAAATTGGTCTGTTGCAACTTCAGCAAATACTGATATGGCAGACAGTATTCAGCAAATGATATAAGCTGTGGAAAATTTAACTTCCCTGCACTACATTTGACTTCGGTTCTATACCAAGTCTCTATGTTCTTACTATAGCTTCAATAATTATTATAACAGCCTAAAGCTTTGAAAGAAAGCAAAAGTAGGTTCCACTGGCAGCATGGCCAGTACTGCACTCAACTGCATCCACTTCCCTAATTTGTAAACTTATGAACCAATTTACTGCTGAGTGAACTGGGAGTGCCCAGAGATTGAACCACCAACCCTGTGAACAGGAAGCATGCACTGTATCCACTCAACTGTCGTACTTCCTAAAGCCTTAAGTGCCTTGTAATACTGTGGTAGTAAAGAAATTCTTGACAGGTTGGTGATGAAAAGATCTTCAACCTGCATAATATCAATGCAAGTAGGTTCAACCCCATCCCCCCTTTTCAGCAAATATTTGTTTAACCCAATCTACTGGTCTTAAATTCCAAGGTGTTGGTCAAAATTCGAAGTATATGGTATGATTAATCCCTAAAATAGCCCCCAAATCTTAAAATTTGGACAATATATCCTAGTACCCCAGGAAAAAATTTTCAAGGGTAATTCTGACCACCACCTACACATGGTCTTGGACAGGTGATACAAAGCCAATAAAATAATTAACGGGTGAATATAATGTCTTAAGTCGTTAATTTTGCTTGTCTTCATTTACTTTTGAATATTACTGTATCTAATGTATTGCCATGCAGAAACAGTACCTTTAATTAACCTTCTTTATTATTTATTTCATCACTAGATTTAATACAACCATTATGAACATAAAAGTCATTGGAAATAATGATTAAGTATTTACTTTTGTTTCTGGTTTTGTAGAAAGCATTTTCTGACCATGAATACATTGAGATATTCCTCAGTGATTGGTCATCTATTTATATCTATATCCCTGGCAGCAAACACTAAAGAAATCTAGAGCACAAAAGGTTATCTCTTCTCACCAGAGACATTAAGATAATGCAGAAGCAAAATTTATAAACATGCACAAAAGCAAATAATGACAATACCATACAAATACACAATATCCTTTAAGGCACTCTAAGGAATTAGTTACTACCTTACATGCAACAAGTTTAGCAAACATTTAAAACATTTTAGAGAAAGTGACAATGCTGAGTTTTATTAAAATTTAAATCTCATGAATGGGAAGTTCATCCATGCACATAATTGACCCTAAAAAAATATTATATATACTGTATATAATATCTCCTATTATTACAATGCATTCAGTAAGTATGGTTTTTGTCTGAGCAAGGGTGATGGCACAAGGTAAATTTTATAATTACCAAAGTCCTGTATACCTGACATGTATAATGAAAAGAACCATTTTCTTTGTGGCCACAATTAAAGGTTAAGTTTTCTTAATTGGACATGACTCGACATGCTTTGCAATTTACTTCAAGATGAATGAAAAACACAAGGCAACTTAACCAATTGCCATCACCCATAATCAAGGCAGATTTTTACTCCCTCACTTTTGACTATGTGGATCGTCCTCCTCATCGAAAGGATTAGAAGCTTCTTGAGACTCCTGTGGATCGCTGGGGTGTGGGGGAGAGAGGGTGGGTCATTATCAAGGGCTGAGGCACAATAGCATACAGAATACAAGTGACCGCCTCCCAACATGTATGGACATGGGCTGGCTCTCTTTTCATTAATACTGTTGTGTTAATGAAAATGGAGTGTAGTACCAAAATCAAATAAAAATCCATTCTAAAATATTCAGTAGTTGCAAATGGTGTTTATATCCCATATGATGTATACTGTACTATGATAAATAAGCAAGTACTGTACTGTACTGTATACTGTACTGTGTGTGCATAATTCCAGTTCAATCCACTGTGGGAGCTGTCAGCCCATGTCCAACCAAAAGCAACAGAAATATATCCCTGAATTACTGCAATGCATGAGCTTACTGCAAGATGAATGCCATCTATGTACTATATTTACAGTGTCTGACAGGTACTAATACTGAAGGGAGAGGATAACAGTATAAAACTGTGGAAGGTAATGGTCATGGAACAACTCACCAGGGAAAAAGAGAGGAACAAGTGGGAAAAGTTTTAGGCAAGGTTCTTATATCTGGTAAAATTTTTATTGCAGGTGCAATTTTATTTTACAATTAGTAATACAAATACTCTACCACTGAATAACTATATCCTGAGCAATGAGTCACAATTATATTATTGTAAGATCTAGACTGACTTTTTTTTCCAATATCATGCAAATTATGTACAGGTACATGGATTGGCACAGTACAAGGCCTCTCATCTAAAAGGATTCTCAGGTCACATCACAGCTGGCTTACCTAGTGTTATATTGTAAGCTATTATATTTCTTTAGAAATTCGCAAAAGACTATTACAGGTATTAATGATATTCTCCAACCTTAATATACTGTCACTACATGAGAATTACCGTACCTGTAATTTGTACCTACTGGTATACTATCTGCACTTGTATTTATAAGAATGTTTTTGAATTTAGGTCAGAATACCTATTTCACCTCCCCCATTTTTATGTTTCTTTCCCCCAAAAACGTCACACTCTTAAATATTGTCGAATAAACAAAATATTCCCAGTTGAAGACGACCAAATTTGGTAGCATTCATTCGGGAGTGTTCAATCAGTAATATTGGGTATAAAAAATAACTTCTTATTACCATTTTATTCCCAACTGATGTTTTTCTAATACAGTTGGGTCTCACATTACGAGGTTAATGTAACCCGGAGGGTACCGCGGAAAGTGAGGAACGCGTAAAGTGAACAACATAACATATGGGATTAATTGAAATGGAGTCCAGGCCGATCCCCAAACTCCACTTTTTGACGACACACAACTATGTTGTAGTAAAAATATTATCTTAACTTTATGATGGCATGCACACACAATTAATAATTAAGAGAAATATCAATAATATTAGGTTTTTTAACACTTACATTAGTAGAAAAGATGGCTGGGCACACGGGGATGGGCGGTTGGTTCCGAGGCAGAGGGCAGATTATTGGCCCTCACCTGTATCACTTGTATCAATTGTATCACTATCCACCACAGAGGCTTGCAGGGCCTCTTTGTCAAACCCCCCAAAGTTCATATAAGTCCATATCCTCACTATAATTATCACTATCACTGACTTGGGCCGGCTGTAGTGGGTGGCGGGTGAAGAACCGGTAATGTTTTGATGACTGGGCGACCTTGTGCGCACCATTTTCGCGCCTCTTACACAACATGGCGGATGGCGGGAGGTTTGGATCCAAAAATGGCGCGGCTTGCCAGCCGCTCTCCGCGTAATGGGGTTCACGACCGCGGAATGTGAGCATGTTAGGTTCCGGCAGGGCACCGCGTTAACGGTGAACCGCGGAATGCGGGACCGCGTAATGTGAGGGTTGACTGTATAGATGCAAAATAATTTCCTCTTTCCAGAGAGAAAGAGGAAAATAGGGACATGTAATTTGGATCCCTAGATAAGTGGAAAAGTACATACATTAGACCCTCACAACTTTGGACTACAGTCATTTCTGCTACAACGCGTGTTTTGTCAATGCAAATTGGCTATAACGCGATTGATGAATAGAAGAATGATATTTGTAAAACGTGAACGCATGTTGGCTGTAACGCGATTCCACTCGAACGTTTTAAGTGTACTGTCGCTTGGCGCGGGGTTATGCAGTGTTTACAGTTCACGTTCAACATCACATGTTCAATTGATTCATGTGTTTTGTTTGTGAAGTGTTATTTGATAGGGACTCTATAAATTTCATCCTTTTTTTGCAAATTGAGCCGTTCCCATAAATACTGCATGAAAAAATAAATAAAAATAATGTTTCGCAGTGTGGACTAATAGCGTTTTACACCCGCGCGCTCTGTTTCCATCACACGATCAGTTGAAACATGTGAGTTATTTTGAAGCGTCCTCAGTGATTTTTGCTTACTATTTCTTCAATTTTGTGATATTACTGTGAATATGGAAAAGAAAAATATCTCCAAGAAGAGTTCTGGTGATCACATTCCCTGTCTGCATGACTCCTCAACCTCAAAATCACCCTTCTCCCCCATCAAGTTATAATCATATTTTTTGAAGGTAAAGTGTTACATTTACTGTATGATTTCATAATTAGATATGAATGTAACATTTATTTAGACTGTGCTATTCTTTGTGTTAGGCTAATTACTAAATTTTTTTCAATTTCGAGTAATCTGCACCTAACCCTATTTTCTCCATAAGCCCTGTTATTTCTTATTTGCGAATTTCTACAATGCGAGGTTTTACAAGAACACAACTATCACGTTGTAGCAGAACTGACTGTACCTGTTCTGTAATCTGGGAGAAGCCCAGACCAAAACTGAAGTTCTCCAAGAATTTACACAAGGTTACTAATCTCACACACCCCCCAGGCACATGCATTCAGTTAATGCCCTGTTCTCCATAGTCCAATAAATACCCTTGGATAGTTTTGTTACTTTTTATTTATTTATTTAATTTTTTTCATTGTTACCTAAATATCTACCATACAGTATTCTTATATACTCCTTCAATGACATAACATTTAGCTGATGTTAAGCAATAAAACTATAGATTAATGAACAAAGTTTGATTATTGGTAAGATATAATTTCTTGCCAAGTAATTTTTTTATTATCTATATCAGTGGTTCTCAACCTTGTTTGCCCCATGCACCCCTTTCACCATGTCAGAATGTCATTCCCCCCTCCTTTCCAAGATTGTCTGCCTCAAAAAGTGCATTCCAAATAATATGCATATAATACTGAAAATCCTTTATTTTTTCCATATTAGTATCAGTTCCCCCCCCCCCTGAAAACCTGAGGGGGGAAATTCCCCCCTGGTTGAGAACCCCTGATCTATATACTGTATAATACTCTATGTAGTTGGGAGTGACTGTGTGGATGTTGTCCACAGCTGTGCACTAAGACACAGTAGTTGCAATATTTCTATCTTGGACAGGAATAGTATCATCCATGGAAAAAATAATAATAATAATATGCATGGAAGTAATAGAATTGAGAAAAACCTTATTTCTTCACTCTGTTTTTAAAACTTTTCATGGGGGTAAGAATACATTTATCACCTATAGAAAAATTTCCTTAAGTTATTAGTTAATGTGCACAGCCACCATCTAGTGTGATATGTCCATTAGCCGGAACAATTGGTGCAGAGCACTTCCGGGAATGAGAGATTTCCGGGTAACGAGACGACTCTCTCAATGCAGGAAAAAAATCCCTCTTCCACGGAATTTTCCAGGTAACGGAAAAATATTCTCGTAAGTTCCAGAATGATGCATTATTTCATCTCTAAAAGCCGGAAAAAAATCACCCATTCCCAGAATTTTCCAGGTAACGGAAAAATGTTTTCAGAAGTTTCAGAAACTGCGCATTACATTATCTCTCGAACCCGGAAAAATATCCCTCATACCCGGAAATTTTCGGGCACTGGAAAATTTTTCTCAGAATTTCTGGAAAATGACCCTGATTTTCATCTCTAAAACCCAGAATAAAAATCCTTCATCCCTGGAATTTTCCAAGTACTGTACCGGGAAAATGTTCTCGGCATATTTTGAGGAAATTTCAATTCCAGCTATTGGAAAGTTCCGGGTTTGATGGATTCCGGCTAAAGGAGATACATATTGCTGTATTATTGTGGATCAGTCTGAGGCTGTGATGTATTGTGCTATTGTACTTTTTTATTTGAGTGTAATTGTTTATACCGTATATACTCGTCTATAATTCTTCCTCATTTATAGGTCGACCCTGATCTTTTTACCAAGAAATCATTAATTTATGAAATGCCTCATTTATAGGTCGACCCAAGTTTTAGAGGGTAATGGAACGGCAAAACCTTCACTAAAAACACTCTACGTCCTATAAACTGAGGGTCGCCGTGCCTGAAACACCGAGCGCCGAAGGCAAGTTGTTTACCATTATTACGACACTTTACACTGAAACGCCGGTAGTTTCAGCAAAAATATTGTATATTTCCATTCAAATATTTATTCAAGTCAATTAGGAGGGAATATTATTGTAATACAACTGAAAACCATTCGAAAAGCAATTACGGTAACATCTTTTGAACAACGAAAGAAAGCGAAAATCGATTGTTTTTGTCATGATTTTATCCCACTGTAATACGTACGTCATTTCAGTAAAAATATTAAATTTCCGTGAATGTATTATATCGAGCACAGTATGAATAGAATATCATTGTAATATAACAGTATTTTAACCGAAAACTATTAAAAAAAACGAGTAACATCTCTTGAACATCGGAAGGTTAGGTAAGTCTTTTGTTTTCGTCATGTATTTTATCCTATTTTACATTGAAATACATCACTATTCAGCAAAACTACTACAGGTTGACAACCCTTTATCCGATATTCCGAAAACCGAAAGTTTTTTTGTGGGGCTTTTTATTTTTTATTTTTTATCTATTTTTTTTTTAAACAGGGATTAGCCCACCCAGGCATAGATCACTGACCCACATCGGGGCCTGGGGGGCAAAAATGCAATAGTAATACTAATTATAATAATAATTATTCATAGTAAATAAAAATTTTAATTAAAAATACACCAAAATAAAATAATGATAATAATAATAATAATAAAATATAATAATAAAATTTATAATAATAATAACAATAATAATAATAATAATAATAATAATAATAATAATAATAATAATAATAATAACAATAATACTGTATTAATAAAATAATCATAATAATAATAATAATAATAATAATAAAGAAATACAAGAATGAAAAAAGATAAAAAGTGAAAAACATGACCTAGACCTATGAATTATTATTATTATTATTATTATATTTTCGACCTCCAGGCCCCAATGTGGGTCAGTGACTTGTGCCCAGGTGGGCTAAAAAAAAAAAAAAAAAAAAAAAAAAAAAAAAAAAAAAAATCCGAAATCCCTCTGGCCCCAAGGATTTCGGATAAGGGATTGTCAACCTGTGTTTATTTCCGAGAATATATTCATTCAAGCACAGTTAAGGTAAAATATACTTGTGATGTAACAGTTTTTAACTGAAATTGATTAAAAAAACACATAATGTCTAGCTGATACTCACCAGCTAGTGGTGCGGCGCGCATCGTTGTAAACAATATGAGGTCGAGGTGGATTACCGGGTATTATATTAAGTGTGAAATATCGATAAGGTTTTTATTACCGGTATTTTGTGTAGATCAATGGGTACTGTAATACCGTATATGATATGATAAGTTAGCCTGTGCTAAGAACTTCAACAAAGACTACTGAAAGCATGTTGTAAGGTAAGTTAGCCTATTGTAAGTTGGTGAGCTTCATCTGCTGAAGGCACTGCACAGCTTTTCATTACTAATTGGTACATATTTTGTTTCCATTGTTTACTGGCAGTAACTGGTAAATATTTTTCATGTCTAAAGCTAAAAGTTGCTCCTCGCCCTTCCCATCATGCACAGATTCAACCTAACAAAACTATTAACCATGTAGAGGTCAACCCCCAATTTTTTGCCTAAAAATTTGGTCTTAAAAACTCGAACTACACACAAATATATACGGTATTTGTAGTCCTCTTTTATTTTCCATGGTGTACCAGAAAACTACAGTACATTTGCTGGCGAGTTTAGTAAGTAAGTAAGCACTTTAAGCTTCGTCTGGTAAATATTTTGGACCTTTGGTCCCTAACCCTTATTTTGTCTTGAATTACATATCTTTTGTATTGATTTTTTTTTAAACATTCATAGTCCCTATCTTGCAAAATAACCCAAGGCTACTGTACCTTAAGAAAATTACAGTATACAAATATAGTAAAATTCACTCCACAAACCTTAATTTTTCCTAATTACTTTGTCAACTATCCAGCAACACTCAGAAGTTCCACTTCACATACACAAACACCTTCACACACACATGCATGCATACACTCACACAAGCATGCACACACACAAAAAACAAACAAAACATAAACAACATCACACACACAAAAACACAAACACCACACATATGAACACCATCACACACACAAAAATAAAACGCCATCACCCACACACACACAAAAACACGAACACCCCACACACACCAAACACCATCACACACACAAACACCATCACACACACCATCACACATGCACGCACGCAACCACACACACACACATGCACACGAGCACACACACGCACACACTGGACCACCATCAGCCAACTGTAACACAATAATTACAACTCTACTTATTTAAGTTATTTCCACTTACACATTCCTTCAGGAGTAAATCTCGCTCTCCTGCTGACTTTAATTTCGCAAGCTTTACTTTGCCCCTAATATTGTTCTCATAAATGTTCTTTCCTCAATTAATATTCCTATTGAAGCACTTTCACTGTCATTCCACTTCTTAAATGTGTTTATTATTTTCAACCGGTCTGATAAGTTTTGTGCTAATATCACATGTAAGACTATGACAAGCCATTAGTAGACCATTTCAAAATAAAACAAAACTAAAAAAAAAAATTATGAGAAAATTTGTCCGCGTTAGAACACAAAGACATTATGTTAACTGATCAAGCTGACAAGTCATCTCGTGGGTCACCACAATTCTTTCTCGCATTTGAGAGTTTGGAATTTTTCCCAAATCCTGAACATTTTCCCAACTTCCAGAAGTATGAGAGTTTACTGTGTGCAAAACCATCATTATCCGCTGACATCATTGATTAAAATGGACTAATGCAGAGTATATCTGCCTGGGTCATTTCATGAACATGCAGTTATATTAATCTTTTTAAATTAGTCAAGGTAATAACCATTATAAATCCCAAACTGTAAGCAAGTGTGTCATGTTCCAAGGAAGAACACTTTTACTGTGTGGCAAGCCAACTGTACACACAGAAAAGGAATATTCTCTTTATGAATGAATCTTTAGTATTGTCCATTCCTCATGGAAAAAAGTGATGCAATGAAATTTACTTGCAATCAATCATTATGACAAATGCATTTAAAGCCCTTGATGATTATCATGAACAAGAACAATAATCTGCATCTACCAAACCAAGACATACCTGATGGCTGAATGCCTATTATTATCAGAGGATTTTGAGGTGGCTGAGGTGTTGTTGGAGGGAGCCTTGACAGAAGTGAGTGTGACATCTCCCACACCACTTACTGCTCCTTTTGGTGCCTTCTTACTGATGCGGTGAAGATCAGGCGTGTATTCCTATAAGGAGGGAGATATGTTAACATGTGAAAGAAAGAGGTTCAACCAGAAACAGATATCACAAGATAATACAATCCATATAATCTTTAAATAACAAAACAGTACAAAGCATTGGACTTCAATTGTGGAATATATGCAGATTTGAGCCTTTCTAAGTCCAGTCATGATAAAAAAAAAAAAAAAAAAATCCAATATTTTTTTAAAGATCAGTTAGAGAAAACTGCAAGTAACTTTCAATTGAAGGTCATTGGCAGGCAGAGAAATCTACTGACCTCAAACAAAACATCCAATAAAAAGGGAAAAGAAGTATAGGTGGCGGCAAGTGAAGAAACTTTACAAGGGCAAACACTCTTTTAGGATTGAAAACACTGAGTATAATACAACTCTTAAACAGATAAATTAAAAATCAACTGCTCGATTTATATAAGTATACTTTAAACTTTATATACAGTATATAAAGGAGATTTAAAATATTTCACATTTCAGTATAATATTCACAACAAACAAATTTAGAAATCATTTGAAGGATAACTTTCACTAACAGCCAATTCCAATTTATGATACAGCATCATAAATGAATATATCCCATCAAAACATTAGAAGTAGAGCATTAATACATTTTCAGTACATTACTGAAATGTCAACTAAAGCTCAACCCATAAACACAAAATGACATGTATTGTACTGCAAGAATTACAAATAAGGTTATACAGTATGTACACTTCCTGAAAAGAGAACATCATGCTCCCACACTACGAACAGCACTACAGTAATAAGATCTACCATCAAAACTAGAGTTCAGCTTAGGTTAATAGGCCCTTACCTTGGAAAAGGTCACCACACTGGGTCATAACTTGGCAATATAATTAATTCTTACAACTAATATCTAAATCAACTACTGTACTATCATATTAGTTATAACTAATGTTATCTATTAATAATTCCTTATTATAAGTCTGTTAATACATGCATGAATGTACTGGAAGTTCTCTGAGAAAAACAACATGAAAAATATTAAACATCATTAAGTCTAACAAACTGTTTGGACCAAAAATTTGAAGTGGTAAAAAGTTGAATCACCATCACTGAAGATGTTACAAGTTTGCACGATTAAAGCTTTTTTTCTAAGGGCTAAGTAAATATAAACACAGCATCCTTTGAGAAAATTTTTGTATCTTTATGATTTCTGTAATTAAGTAACATCGTTTATGTACACATCCATATAGCTGTACACAAGTTTACCAACGCCTAGAACAACATTTGAGCTCTTATGCACATTTTCTTCTGAAATGATTCAATGATGTGACATTAGCAATAAACACAAAACTGCAATAGAGCAATATTATTGTAATGTTGCTCATATAACAGCATTATCCCTCGTATTTCGAGCTATTAAACAATTATCTCCCATAATTTTGCAATCTGTTCTAAAAGCATTATGCCAGTCACTAACAGCAACTATTGAATATAAAATAAGCACAAATGCAGCCACCCAGTTCCCATTTACTGGCAGTGAGTACCAGATACTGTGATCCCTCGGTTAACAAACGGTTCGGTTAACGAATTACCTTAAATAAGAATCTTCAATTCGGTTAACGAACAAAAATTTGATTAACGAAATCCTTACGAACATCACATTTTGTTGTGAGCATCAGCTGATGGGCTAGTCTGCCAATGCAGTAATCTGTTCTATGTTTACATTTGTTTCCAGTGGAGTAAATATCAATAGAGTTGTGCTCTTTAATATTTTTGCATTTTTTATATTAAAATTATTAGTCATTTTAACATTTATTTAACATATTGATAATATATGCAGTACAGGGAACTATTTTTTTGAGCGCCCATCAGCAGCTTGACTCAGCCACCAGGCATCAGTTGGACTTTGAAAACAGTGGAGTGAACATATATTTTGTTGGTGTCTTGAATATTTTTGCATTTTCCTTGAAATTATTGGTCATTCTGAAATTTAGTTAACATGTTGATAATATATAGAGCAGTGCAGTGTTGATTTAAAGAAAAAATCTTGAATTACACCTAGTGAACTTAAATTTTATTGGTGAAATGACGGCATCAAGCATGGGTCCACTGAAAGGTGATTTCTCCTCCATCCCCACTTCCTTCTCTTCTCCCTTCTCCTCCACCCCCACTTTTAATTCCCATCATCATCATCAACCAGGAACCTTCTATATACAACACAAAGTAAGTGTACTTTACTGCATTTTTTTTTTTTTTACTTTGTATGTACTTTTCGGTGAGCTGGAACCAATTACCCAATATCCCATTGAAACAATGGATTCGGTTACCGAAATTTTCGGTTAACGAACGACCTTCTGGAACGAATTGTGTTTGTTAACCGAGGGACCACTGTACAGTGAAGAGGTGATGTACAGGACCATATGAGGTGTTGCAAGCTAAATGTCAAGCACTATAGCAATTGAAACAATTTTAGCAATAAGCTTCTTGATAACAGCATCCATTTTAGTCATTCTATTTAATTTTGGGAACACTTCCAGTACGAAGCCCCTAGTTAATATATTGCACTAATGGGGTCTAGCATGAAGGAGGAATATGTAGTGATGGAAAATATAAACATAAAAGGGTTTATTGATGATTTCAAGGCTGTCACATATGAGTAAGTGAGGAACTATGTAAGACTAAGTGAGGGACTTCTATGTAAGACTGAGTAAGTGAGGGACTGCTACATAAGCCTGAAAAGGCGAAGGACTCCGCTGTAAAGCTGAGAAAATGGGGGACTGCTATGTAATGTTATAATTGTGTCTTGATGATGTGATTGGAGACTTTTCTGAACTTGGCTTTCTCTCTCGGGGAAAGGTTTTCCAAATGACCATCTCAAGGAAGGTATTTCCTTCCTAATGGCCATCTCATGAAAGTGGTTCTTCAAAGGCCATCTCAACGAAAAGGTTTCCAAATAGTCATCTTTCAAGGATGAGCTTTCATATGGCCATTTTTCAAGGAGGGGTTTCCATATGGTAATTTTTCAAGGCATGGGTTTCCAAACGGCTATCATTCAAGGACAGGGTTTCCATAAGGTCATCTTTCAAGATGGGTAGTTTGTCCAAATTCAAACTGAATATGCAAAATAAGATCTAATTTGTATTATCTCCCATGGAATTGGGGATATGTAAAAAGGAGAGAAAAAAGCACTACTTCAGATAAATAAAAACAAATTATGTAAAACTTCAATACCTGGGTTCATCTGCATACAAACCTGGTATCACTTTGAAAACATTATTATGTGATGAATTTATCTAGCAATGAAAAGGGAACAGAAACTGGAATGCTTTAGTACAATGAATGAAGTATAGTACAGTAATCTTATGCCTGCACTAAATGTTCAGTAGGCTATGAGATACTGAACCAAACAGGTAGGTTATGAATAATAAGCAGCAATAAGATAGGGGCTTCATGATTCTTGTTACCTAAGTCAGTGTCTGTGGCAGGGTCACATTCTATGTCAAATACAGACTTGAGAGGGGAGTAGGACAGTCAAAAGAATATGTCAAAGGTCTCTTAAAGATTTTATCTGACAATTCTAAAGAATATATACTTAGCTGGGTTGACAGCAGGGAAGTAATGTAATGGAGTAGGTGATGCATAGTAACAGATATTAGTGGCAATGTTAATAACAACTTGTGTGTTAAACTGTTGATTTTTGAAAGCTCATGTTGGATAAAAATGTGATTTAATAATAAGGCAGAACAATGGGTAAGGCAAAGATGTAGTTGCACCTAGGAGTGAAGAGTTAAGGTCATAAAACTAAACAAGGACACCAACATAATCATTCCAAGAACAGAAGCAAATACAGTACAGTTCACCTAAAGAAGAGATGGCCCTGAAATATGATGTACAGTACAAAGAATCAGATGGGACAGGAACCAAAAATCAAGGATATTTCAAAACATTATTGAAAGTCAACGAAAAACAAGAATACAGTATAAAAGTAATAAATAAAGAAGTAGACTGTCAGTGTTTAAAAAACAGATGTAGGTTGTTGATTAAGATATAAGGAACAATATGAGAGAAACAGTGAGGTGTATTACTGGCAAGTCATCGCCGACGGTGCGTTGGTTCAGCAAAGTGATGGCTCCCTCGGGGATCTGCCCACTGCGCTTGCCTTTGCTGCTAATGTCGCGGAATTCTTCTGAATATTCCTGCACGCACATGCACGGGAGCAAAAAAAGTAAAAAAAACAATGCAGGAAAAATGAAATTCAAGTCACAGTGGTGCCACACAAAGTCATGTATTGGTCCACTGGTGGTTCAAGATGACAGAGCAAAGCTGTATAAGCATTAACTACAATTTTGGAAAGCATTTATCATGTTAGTTCAAACGTCAAACAAGGTCATTATTTAATCTTGCCCTATCTCCACACATGGACGAAGGATGGTGTGTTAGCAATTAGTGCGAACGGAGACATGGCTCACCTCACTACTCAACTTACTATGGCGAGATAACAAAAATGATGCACAAGCTCATGTGGAATTTGTTAGTCCCTGGACATATTTTAAGGACTTTAGGATAGGGGTTTTGATTTAAACCACATTTGTGAAAATGATGTTGAGGCTAAAAGGAGAGAAAAGAACAGATTATTAAGTGCCTTTTAAAAGACATACAAATTTCTTCAAAGTTCTTACTTGCACCTAGTGTTAACGTGTATGTTGTTATTATTATTATTATTACGATTATTTTTTTTCAAAAGCTCTTTCCCACTTAATGCTGGGTGACTGGGGTAAATACAGACATGCACAAACACACACATACATGGTCCATCTACTTATTGTCATTCATTCATTCTTACTGCACCAATAAATGTGTTCTACTCCATAATAGTACTCTCTCCTTCCACAACAAGGCCCCAAATATTGTAATTATGAATACTGCAACTATTTACAAAATGTGTTAAACTTCATTACTAATGCACCTGATTTCTAACAGAAAATAATTCCATGCATATGAAACTGTATAGAATAACAATATTTGTTAAGCTTTGTATACCCAAAGTCCAGAGGCAGGTCACAGTGACAACTACAATGTGGGTATATTAGCCCCTCAATGTTAGAATAGATAATTTTAAATGTATTAAACAATGACTAAATTGACTTACAACACCATTCCATTTCTCTAGTAAATAGTTTCAGTGTACCGAAGTGTTTCTGGAGATTGGGCAAGTTCCACTCACACAGTAACACTAGTGAACTGGGGATTAGTCTACTACAACCATATAATAACATTAAAATATTAAAACATTAAACTACTCATGCAAACTTCAAACATTATAACCAACATGAAAAACTGTCATTGAAGCGATCATCAGCAAATGATCACAGTAAAGTGTCTGCATGCCATTATTATAACACAAAATTTATATGGTGCAAAATGCAGTGCAATATAAGCACACACAAAGTCTACTTTTAAGAAAGCAAATTTACAATAAAATTTGGCAAGCTGAGAGCAGATTACTGACATGGAGTGTGAGTGAGGGCTTAACATCAATGGTAATAACCTGTCATATGTCACTCACCCTGCATTGGTAATTAATAAAATTTTCATAATTCAATGTTTTTACAGTATAAAATAATTTAAACAGCATTTTCTTTTTTATTCAAGAACTACAGTATCTTCTATATTAACATGTTACCATAAGCTATTACAGAGCACCAATTCAGTTATATCAGCTCATCAGTAAACCAGGTAAATGTAAGAGACTCAGGTGATGCTGTCTATTGAAGCATTTATAAAACATAGTGACATTTACTCTAATGGTATCATTCTTCAGTCTCCCAAATGACAATTTTTTCTTATTATCATAAAGAACAAATACTTATACACAAATCACACACTTAATGTCACCTGTGTGTCTATGTGTGATGCTTTTACAAAATTCTTGTTGGTATGGTGCAAGGTTGCAGGACTGGTGCTGATCCCCTGATTCTTAACATTCAGTAGCTATTGGATTAGCCATCCCATCAGTAGGATGCTAGTCCACTGAATTTGCTCCACCATCAATAAAGGCACCAAACAGAGTTCATACATTGGTGAGTGCAGAAGGATAAATTTTTCATCTGTCAAACAGAGCATCATCAACATGAGTCTATTACACCAACTAACAGTTGATGCCCAAAACACATCATAAAGCAAAATTTTTATAAAGAAGACTACAAACATACCTCAAACGAGGGCCAGTTCATCGGCATATTAACTCCATGATTGTTGCTCCACCATTTAAGATCTTTTTCATAGTCGGCATTTGCTACTGTGTGGTTGAATTCCTCATAGATTCGCGGTAAACTAAAAGATAAATCAAATTATATAGTAACAGAAAAAATAAATACAAATCTGGTTTATCTGGCCTTTTTAACATTAATATGGTCTTTATATACTGTACAGCAAAATCCTGTACAGTATTTACACATTATATAAAGTGAAAAAAATTTGAAAAAATTATATATATATATATATATATATATATATATATATATATATATATATATATATATATATATATATATATATATATATATATATATATATATATATATATATATATATATATATATATATATATATATATATATATATATATATATATATATATATATATATATATATATATATATATATATATATATATATATATATATATATATATATATATATATATATATATCACACCTATACAGTAAACCCTTGCTATTTATGAGGATTAGGTTCTAAGGAATGGGCAAGAATTGGCCAAACCGCTAATAGCAACTTATACTCCCTTAGTGCACTACTGTATACCTATACTGTGTATGAGAAACAAAGTCACCAATCCTACTCTCCTTTGTATGTAGAAGTTTGGAGCTTGATGAAGTGGACTGTACAGTAGGATGAAATCTGGTTAGTGAAGCATAGGGAGATCATCAGGATCACTGTTGGAAGAGGGTGATGGAGTAGTGGTTGGTGGAGAAGCAGGTGGTGGAGAGGCATGTGATGGGGAGGTGGGTGGTGGGGAGGTGGGTGGTGGGGAGCTGGGTGGTGTAGCGGTGGCAGCAGTTGAACGAGTAGGTGAGGGAGATGAATCAGCTGGGCAAATGGTTGGTTCTTTCTTGAAAAACATCGTGATTGGTAGTTGTTTCCTCTTGGCTTTGAGGTCTTTCAACATTTCACTCCAGTAGCACTGACACTAGGTAGTCTTTTAGGGGCCATTTCCCACAAACACTAAAGTTTTGAGTACAACACAAGAGATGCTGTGTTGCAGGCAATGGTTGAGGGCAAATAAAGGGAGAGGAGGGAGAGGAGACACTGTGGGCGGGTGGGGCTAACTCGTTGCATTGCGGGAGAGGATCGTGAGCTCGCCACCATCTGCTTACCGCGAATAGTCAAAATCGAGATTCACGAACCCGCGAATAGCAAGGATTTACTGAAGTGCCATTTTGCTAAAAATTTAAGATATGTAATTACCTCATAAGAGACAGTTAAGAAGAACAGCAAGACTTTGTGTACACCCTTACCTTATAAACAGTTTGCATTAGGCTTACCTTGGATCATTAGATATATTGAGGCATTTGTGTGTGGCAAAAAGCATGTCTTTAAAGAAGATTAGCCTCTTAGATTCTGCTTCCTGTGCCTTGTCAAACACATGTGTCATTTCCTGAAAAAAATAAAAGTATTAAATATAGTCACAGCTCTGAAACAGTCTTGAATAATATTTCATTATGGAGGAAATTACCAGAAAAACAGAAGACTTTTCACAATAGATGCCAAACAAAGGATAGAAAGTAAAGGTTGAATTGTGCCAATAAAGTTTTACAAGATACCTGACAGAGGAACCGAAACAAATTTGATAAACAATAATGGCAAGTTTGGGGAAGTAAAAGATATCCCTGTTAAGCTTACTTACTAGTCTTCCAAATATTAATGTAAGCAGAATTGTATTAAAAATATTCTGTATGATGAACATAACATTTGTTAGTCCTACCTTATCAACACATGCTCTACAAATCACCCAAATTATTCTGTTAAATACCATTCTTTGAAATTCAAATGTATCTTTCTATTTCAGTATCAAATGGTTTGTTTCCAACCTCTAAATGACAATGGTGCTTTCAGATTTAATATCTTACAAATTTCCTTACTGTGCTCCTAAAGCACTACCAAAAGGATATAGAATGATTTATTTCCTTTTTATTTATCATTCCTCTTTAAACTTATTAGCAAAATCATGTAAAAATCACCAGTAGTTTCTATTTACATCTGGATGATGTAATACAATTGTCCAACTCTTGTACTGTACATAAACCCATATCAAGATCAGTGCATGTCTTTTTTTTAGAGGCGATTACAGAGAAGGTTCATAAAAAATAAGTTTCCTACACACACAGACACACATACCCCGGTACACACAAGTATGCATGTATCCACAGCACAAGGCTCTGCTCATGTTAGTCATCAACACCTTACTAACTCTGAGAACAAAACGAATCTGTAGCATATCTGTACATATCTTGAGTAATATATTAATGATCTCAAAAGATTTCTATTTCACAGGTAAATTTGCCTTTAGTTTAAGGCAAATTGGAAATGGGTGTATTTCGTCTATCATGATTAATTTGCAAACTTCAATTATTGTGAACATTTTTTAAGTATTCCATTCTGATGTTGAACTGGTCCCTCAGTTAACAAACGGTTCGATTAATGAAATTTCGGTTGACGAATTACCACCCAAAAGGATCTTCAATTCAGTTAAAGAATAAAACTTCGATTAACGAAATCCTTACGACAAACACGTTTTGTTGTGAGCATCAGCTGATGGGCTAGTCTGCCAATTCAGTTATCTGTTCTATGTTTACATTCATTTCCAGTGGAGTAAATATCAAGAAGGTTGTGCTCTTTAATATTTTTGCATTTTTTATATTAAAATTATTAGTCATTTTAAAATTTAGTTAACATATTGAAAATATATGCAGTACAGGGAACTACTTTTATGTGCGCCCATCAGCCGCTTGACTCACCCACCAGGCGTCAGTTTGGCTTTGTTTACAGTGGAGTGAACATCGATTTTGTTGGTGTCTAAATATTTTTGCATTTTTACATTAAAATTATTGGTCATTCTGAAATTTAGTTAACATATTCATAATATACTGTATAGCGCAGTGCAGTGTTGATTTAAATAAAATAATCTTGAATTACACCTAGTGAGCTTAAAAATTTATTGGTGAATTTACTGCATCAAGCATGGGTCCCCTGAAAGGTGATTTCTCTGTCATCCCCACTTCCTTCTCTTCTCCCTTCTCCTCCACCCCCACTTCTAATTCCCATCATCATCATCAACCAGGAACCTTCTACAAACAACACAAAGTAAGAGTGCTTTACTACATTTTTTTTTACTTTGTATGTACTATTCTGTGAGCTGAAACCAATTACCCAATATCCCTTTGAAACAATGGATTCGGTTAACGAAATTTTCGGTTAACAAACGACTCTGTGGAACGAGTTGTGTTCGTTAACTGAGGGACCACTGCATATTTTTTAATTAGAAATTTTTAACACAATAAATTCAAGTCATTACAACACTTAATATTCATGGTATGGGTATAAGATTCTGCATGGGGTATCATAATATTGTGGTGTTTGGTGTTACACCTCACATTTTCATATTCACAGAGACTTGCAGCACGAACACTGAAGTGTTTTACAATTCTACATCTTCCAGTTAACGTTAAGACAAGTTATGAACCCACAGTAACATACTTCATGTACTGTACTCGTACTTTACTCTGCCAGGGTGTACACAAGACTGACCTCTAAGTATTTGGGGTTGTAATCGGAGATTTCTCGAAGACAGATTTCATATTTTTCCCGCCCTCGTGACACCTCTTCCTTGGCTTTGGATACACGATCCTGGAGTTTCTTCACCTGAAATAACATGGATTATTACGTAAGGGGTTTTCATTAATAAAAACAATACACTACAGTATTTACTACAAAATTTTTTAAACCTCTTCAATATTTGTATTTAAATAATTTAAATATCCAACACAAGTGTTATTATAAACAAAAGTTTTCTTCAGACTTAAGCATTCAAACACCTAGATTAAGCTTTATAATATTAGTTTACAAAATGCAAAAAGGATGTGAGTAAATGTTTAATTTTTTAAGTTTCTCCATTGCATTCATACTACTGTACCAGTGAAATACAAGTCACATAAACCTGATCATTATTACTTCTTTTAAGAACATTTTCATATTCCTTTTTCTGATTGTGATAAATCATATACTTTAGTTGTTGATAAATATAATCCAAAACTTACTGTTACATCAGAACCACCATTAAATATGATATTCTTAAATCAGATTGATTATATTCTTCAATTAAATTCTGTAATCATACAATTTACTTAGATTAACATGAAAAGGATTTATTTATATAGAAGATCTTATTCACATACTGCACTGTACAGTATTTCAAAGTTCAACTTTCGGTATAGCTAATTTGGGACACTGTACAATGGGCAGTCGTCAACTTAACTCGCAAAATCATATCCTGTTTGCTGATGTCGAGAAAAAGATTTTCTTATATCTCCAACACATCTACTAATGCCAAGAAAATTCTGCGATAAACTTTACAGTGATTAAATTGTACTCCTCTTGTGAGTGACATACTGTATATTGTGTGTACTTTCATGTAAGTGCTACAACAGCCAGATTAATGTTTATATATTTCTTTTACAAGCATTACTGACACCATTGGAGTTCTCTTCTCTACACATTAATAAAACACTTTTCACAGTACTTTAACAAGCAACAAATTTCCTATGAATGTTCTACAGCAGCACTTACAGCAAGCAGTACACTTTGATTTACATTCTTTAGAAATTGGGTACAGTACTTTTCTTGTACTTCTGTAACATCTACATTATGTGTGGCAATTCTACAACAAATAAACAAGTTCTACATCAATGAACAAACTCTACATAACTTGGTACATTTTACGACACTAACTGCAACTTTTATGAGGACATTAAAGGGTCCTATCTATTGTATATGAATTTATGGCAAGGATGATACATTAGAGAGGCTTCTAAAACAGTACTGAGATTGTGAGGAAAAAGGTCCTCATAAATGGGAATCATTACGTTATATGCTGTAGGAGGCTCAAAACACACCTGTTAGAGGAGTTAAAATTCAATCACCCAAATGAGAATTTAAAGCATAACAAATAAACACACATATCTCAGAGAGAGAGAGAGAGAGAGAGAGAGAGAGAGAGAGAGAGAGAGAGAGAGAGAGAGAGAGAGAGAGAGAGAGAGAGAGAGAGAGAGAGAGAGAGAGAGAGAGAGAGAGAGAGAGAGAGAGAGAGAGAGAGAGAGAGAGAGAGAGAGAGAGAGAGAGAGAGAGAGAGAGAGAGAGAGAGGGAGAGGAGAGAGAGAGAGAGAGAGAGAGAGAGAGAGAGAGAGAGAGAGAGAGAGAGAGAGAGAGAGAGAGAGAGAGAGAGAGAGAGAGAGAGAGAGAGAGAGAGAGAGAGAGAGAGAGAGAGAGAGAGAGAGAGAGAGAGAGAGAGAGAGAGAGAGAGAGAGAGAGAGAGAGAGAGAGAGAGAGAGAGAGAGAGAGAGAGAGAGAGAGAGAGAGAGAGAGAGAGAGAGAGAGAGAGAGAGAGAGAGAGAGAGAGAGAGAGAGAGAGAGAGAGAGAGAGAGAGAGAGAGAGAGAGAGAGAGAGAGAGAGAGAGAGAGAGAGAGAGAGAGAGAGAGAGAGAGAGAGAGAGAGAGAGAGAGAGAGAGAGAGAGAGAGAGAGAGAGAGAGAGAGAGAGAGAGAGAGAGAGAGAGAGAGAGAGAGAGAGAGAGAGAGAGAGAGAGAGAGAGAGAGAGAGAGAGAGAGAGAGAGAGAGAGAGAGAGAGAGAGAGAGAGAGAGAGAGAGAGAGAGAGAGGAGAGAGAGAGAGAGAGAGAGAGAGAGAGAGAGAGAGAGAGAGAGAGAGAGAGATTGTATCGTAACTGGAAATTCCAAAAATCTTTTGAAAGTTTTGGGGAAAGTGTGACTACCATTATATTTTCCTTTCATTTGAGGCATCATAGTGCTTTGAGACAACACCAGTTTCTCATAAAAAATAAATGAATCTATAATAAAATAATAATAAGTAATCATTTTACTAGCTGTTGTTTAAGCCAAAATAGGAGGGATCATGACTATAAACAATGACAGTTCACAATTATGCATAAGTATAAACACCGAGGGGTCACAACTATAAACAACAATGGGTTGTGGAACCAATAATTTTAATACATATGATTGTATCATAATACTTGATTCCAAACTATATTGAACCTCAAGAATTCAACTCATTAATAAGGGTAAAATCCACAAAATAGTTTCAATATTTCAAAAGACAGAGAATTTGAGGGTAATATACAGAATAAAAAAAAAAAATTGTAAGCATAAATAATTAAACAAAATAAAGTATAATTGATGTCATCAGTTAAAAAATAAGAAAACCAAACAATCAAAGAGCAGAGAGAAACAGATGAAATTGTACATTTCATTTGTCGTCATATCCGCATTCATGCATGAAGTGTTGAGAGCTTTTCTGGTCACCGAGAGGAATGATGGGGATGATGACAATTAATATCTGCCATCTTTGATATATATATATATATATATATATATATATATATATATATATATATATATATATATATATATATATATATATATATATATATATATATATATATATATATATATATATATATATATATAAACACCAATGAACTTTAAAAAACATTGAAAACAGTTACAAAGTTTCTTTCAACAAAAACTATTACTCATTAAAACAGAGCTAAAAAGTTAACCATGATTATTAAGTGATTTGTGTCTCATGAAAATACAACTTTAATGTCAGTTCCCTTATTTATAGTCTCAGTGACCACAAACAAACTCACAACTTCCAAGAAGCCTCATCTACCTCCACTGACACTCAACATAGCTAGTGTCTGTGGCTGAACCTCCAAGAAATTTTATGTTACATTAATTTTTGTTTTTAATGATAAGAATCTTTATTAGAGCACAGACAAAATTTATCTGAATGGTATATAAGTAAAGAATACGTATAATAAACATTGGGTCATTCTCTGTACAATGACAAACAGAATCTTTCTCCAACACTGGATAATAACTATGTGTACACATTCAAAACATGTGATAAAGAATTCTGTATAATGCCGGGTGGTCAAATTAAGCTATGGTAGCCCCCCAAATTATAGGAGTATTAAATTTATGAACGAGGTAATTTTTCAACAAAATGTATCATCAAAAACACATAAATTGTGGATATGAAATATTATTAATGATTGAGTCTTATAATAATTGTACATAGATCCCACAGATGAGGTCAACACAGGTTCAGCTACTATATATGTCAAGGTCAGTGGAACAGATGAAACACCTTACTGAGGCCAGAATTCCAAAAACTTATAATTGAATAGAAGAGCTTAGTTTCCAAACTCTTGCTTGAGGATTTATTATCCTTTTTTGTTGTTGACTATACTGTACAAAGAATAAGCAGATAATTCAGAATGAGGCCTCGCAAGTATTCACCTCTCTTTCAGATCCTCTCAGAATTCGGGCCCAAGTGTCCATATGACTAGAGTGAGCGTGAGAAAAAAGGGGAAACTAATTCAGACAGTGAGGGTTCATCCACTCACTCCTGGCACTTCACTCATACCTTCATATTGTTGTGCTGTTCACACCAGAGGGGAAAAAAAGAAAGTAATTTATTCTAGGGTAAACGTAAAAGATCCTGCATTTATCGTATACACTACAATATACCGTATACATAACTATATACTGTAATGGGTGAAGAGAGCAACTTATGTGAGTTATAGTACTTCCAAATGAACAATTATGATACCCAAAGAGTGTATCTAGAGTTAACACACAAATTATATAATCATGAATGAAGATCAAAATAATCATCCTTTTCATTAGAATAGGAGCTTATACACATCATGAATGTAAAAAAAAAATTCTTCAACTCATGATATAAATTTTGTATAATGGCAGTGAATCACAATAAAAATGGATGGTTGAATGTAAAAACAACAATAATTAGGAGAAGATACCAACAACACTGAACAGCATGTCAAGAGGAGAGAAATATGTCATGCTCCTAAGTGGTCATCACAACACAGCCCAACTCACAAACAATGATCTCTTCACAGCCTAGCCTAATATTATATTCCATTCTATTTTGTCAAAGATGGTTAAGCTAAATTAGAGGATGGGTTTATCTTTGTACTTATATGCAGTATACTGTACAATGGATATCAATGCAATTATCTAAAGATCATAAAAAGTCATTACAATTTCTATTACTGACAATGTCATGTCATTATACACTTAAAACTGTGGTAAATACTAATCCTATATTATTTCTGCAAATAATTTACCATATAAGCTACATTAAATACATTCTACCATCTTACAGCAGCTATTAATAATTCTCAAAATCAACATTATAATGCTCCATCACTTACCAACTGGAATCTCTGTCAGACAAAAATTTAATTAATAAATACCATTTATTGTTAGACATGCAAAATTATTAGGAAAAAATAAAGTGTTCTGACACATGACAAAAATCTTTCTACTCAGACACATAGTGCACACACAGTAACACTAGTCTTCTATCCAGAAAAAATATTACACAAGCTTCCCTTAACTTCTGCACAACAATCATCTTAACTATACATTGACAAATTGATCTACAGTCAGTTTTGCCCTTGGTCATGTCAATTACATAACTTTACTTAATTTTACTTCAAAAGATTCAATGAGATGTGAACATCAAATCTGAATCTAAACTCTACAGTATATATTAAAAGATGGAATAAAAGCTTCCATTTTTTAATGTAGGATTAACATTCCATAGTTAAATTTTGTCACCATCTTCCTAATATCCCATAAGTTTCACAAGAAAAAATATGAGGAGGAACAATGGCCAAACACTATGAAGAGCTGAGGGCTGACAAACATATCGCAGAACACAAAGAACTGTTTTTAAAAGTTAGATGGAGTGGGCAGAGCAGAACCAGTCAAAAACAAACATTAAAACAAGAGTAGGAAGGGTGAGGCCAGATATATGATATACCTGGTTTCCACATTTCATGACCATATGCAGCCATCTTTAACTAAAACAAGAGGTGTATGAGGCAGGACTGTCACATACATTCATACATCTTCTGATATACCTGTAGTACTGTATATATATCTTTTTTAATCAAAAGAACTTTTGTATAGTCTTCCAAACTGTTCAGTTAACATGCTTTTGTGCCAAGCTGGTGATTTATGATCAGTCAGTATGATGGGGGAATTAGGGACCAAAATGAACAAACAGTGAGATGCTGCATATTAAGGCCTACCAGAACTATTATGCTGTTTTTCTTTTGTTCCTGAAACAGAAATACAGTAAAAACAAAAATACTATATAAACAACAAACACTAAATATACAGTTTCCTACTTTTAAAACTTTAAAAAAAGCATTACGAATTATATAGTAATGCAAGAAAAAAAAAGTCTTCCGCTATAGACCGCAGAACATGTAATTAAAACTTTACACACACACACAGCCACACACAAACTGCACTGCAATAAGAAAAAGATCAATGTGGCATCCTGCAGGATGCAAATTTACATCATCGTTATTGCTGGTGATCCAAAGATTATTATCATGTTCTTGCATTTCAGTTCACTGAGAACCTATCCCCCTAAAAAAAACTCAGTTTTTTCATGACACATTGTGCCCACAACTCCACAGATGGTTAAATTTTTACCTACTACAGTACTAAATGTCACTGGATAAAATTTCTTAACAATTATAAGCCATGGCTACTACATTTATATCCCTAACTGAGAATATTGAAAACTTCTCTTAATCAAAGAAAATGGTGTGACTTTGACAGATGACTACTGCATCACTTCCATTTAAGGTTGAAGCATGTCAAGGGAAGTAAAGGAAGAGAATAATACTGTACCTGTATACGGCTTTAATATAAATGGGTAAAGTCCACCACATAGAAATATTAGTAACTTCCAGAGGACATATACTGTACTGTATTAACTTTAAGGAATATACAGCACTTTAAATTAATTTAAACATAAAGCCAATGAGGTCTCACTATCTATCTGATATGGCAAATGATGATGTTAGACACTACATTGCAAGGGAACCATTCAGTACACATTTCTACAAAATTCCATCAAACTCAAGCTGGAAGCTTTAAAACCTTGAAAATGAGATATCTGAAGTAAGATGGATGAAAAACAACTCGCCACAGTAAGTGACCACCTGGATGAACTAAAAACATTTCAAACTAGACAGTATTGAGATTGTTTTTTCTTTAATTAAAATGAATAACTGTACAACATATACAGTAGTTTGTCTTGAATTAATCTACATTATCGTTCTGCTTAAGTTTATTTTTTTACATACCTCACCGAAGTGGTTTTAATTCATTTCAGCAATATATACGTACCTATACTCTTACACACCCACCTTCACAGGGCACAATCATCCCAACCTAAAGCAGTAAAATATAATGCTGCTACACAGATAAAAGCCAAAGACAAGATATGATCAGCAAGATAATTTTGAATACAGTAGTTTAATAACCAGTGCCAGGATTACTCATGCATCTTTACAGACATGGCTTCCTAATTTTCTCACAAAGAAAGTGTAAATTTAGCCCAATAAAAATTAATTTACAATGTGCTGTCTAACATTAACTTCACAAAAATAGCCGCCAGATT
Organism: Homarus americanus; assembly: GCF_018991925.1. Taxonomy (NCBI): domain Eukaryota; kingdom Metazoa; phylum Arthropoda; class Malacostraca; order Decapoda; family Nephropidae; genus Homarus; species Homarus americanus. The sequence continues at coordinate 67,509 of NW_024752009.1, forward strand.
AATTGTGTAGCCAGACTAACATCAGCTATATAAGGCATGTTATACACATTGTAGAAATAATCAGACAAAAGTATTCCTGTATACACTGGCAGACAAAGTTAAGGAAAGTAATAAATGCCAAAGTAGGAAACCAACGATGGACGGATCATGGCACTTGGCCCTATGTTGGTCTATGTAAAAGAAATGTTGATAAATCCACAATAATCTGACATCCTAATATTCATGCTCTTGGTATTCAAAACACATTAATAATGAATGTTTCTGCATCAGAGGCCACAGAGCCATGACCTTACCTGGTCAGGAGAAATTGAGGAGTCTCCTCCAGCATTCCTCTCTTGGTTCTGTGCCGACCGTTCATTCTTACAGGCATTATGGTAATCAGCTCGGCTCTTGTTAACCTTCTCGAAGAGTTTGGCCCAGGGTTTCTGTGCTTTTTTGAACATATCTTCAATATCTTTTTTCTCTTTTAGCTGCCCCATCATAGACTGGAAAAAAAATGGTTACATAACAATACATACGGATATACACATTTTCCTTCATTCATTCTTATAACTGTGTTCTACTATGGAATTCCCCATCCACAACATGGCCCTGAATATATAACTGGAATATCCATGCTGTATTGAATATCTTACTGTTATCATCGATGAATTAGTCTTAGAAGTAGTTACTATATTTATAAGTTTGACCATCAAACTGTAGTGTTTCCCAAAGTTACTAGTTTAAAGTGAGAAGACAATCATAAATGGCTGGAAATGGCATTTGATAATAGGAAAAGATAAACGTATGGAGATTTTCCTCAGTTTTGCTTACAACGGTGGAATATGAATGTTAAATATAAAGTAATCTATATAGAAGAAATAAATACAGTACTTTAAAATATCAAATGCTCAGGTAGTTCACTTAACAAATAAAAATAAATACATACTGTATACATGTACATACATAATTCCCAAATGCTGAAGAATATAAAATAATAGAACTGCTCTGCCCATAGGAGCATCATACATCCAAGACCCAGGGACAGTAAACAAATAAGTTTCAAGTACTGGTGTTCCTCAATACAGAGAACCCTGAGTTTAAGAAATTTGTGTAAATTGAATCCAGAAAGCATGGAACGGTTTCTGAGATAAAGAAGAATAATTCACATTAATGAAAAATCTTCCAAAATTTTCCAGTTTAAAAAAGTGGATTAACTTTTATACTAAACCTTGCCAATCTCTGTTATTTCACAACACATAAAATAAATTATAGTACTGTATTTGTAAACTAAAATTACATAAATAAGTAAGTGTTGCAGCCACCTTGACAAACTGGCAACGAGAAGAAGGACGTCACTCTCCATAGCTTCTCACAAGTTCAATTATGATTACAGTACAGAACTATATTTATCTCTACATATAAAATTTATTATCTAGTGGAGGATATTAAAATGATTTTAATGTAATTTTATTAAGTTCTTCAATAAAAAACTCATGCAAGCCTTGTATTTGCTTTTTACAGGTACAGTTATGTTTCAGTCTCTTCTTTCTCCCCAATATCAGCATTAAAAATTTAAGTACTGCACTGTATTAGGTTACTTGTACTGGTAGTCCTCACACAATACAGTACGAATTCACGTGTGAATTTCCTCCTTATGAGAGGCACCAGCAAGAACCTTCTAGATGCTTTTTGTTTTAATGTAATAATAAAGGAAAAAATAACAGTACGTGGTGGTCAGTTGATGTATGGCCGTGAAAAAGATAACACGCACATGCCTGTCAGCAAATCTCTCATCTCAATACTGTACACATAATTCTTTTATGTATTCTTACATTCTTATTATTGTTTTAAAGTCATCAGAGTGGTACAGTGTATGTGGTGGTGGCAAGTTGTCAGATGACTCCCCTTTTAGCTGTTCAGAAGTGTACACACTCATGCCTCTCAAGTGTATTTAGCAATATTTGTACCGTACAGGTACGGTATATATTTTAATTTTGATTTATAAGTAAGTAAGAGAGAGTTAGTGAGTGAGTGAGTGAGTGAGTGTGTAATTTTATTGGAAGATTTACATAAATGCAAAGCTAAGTATTGTAATTTTCAAATTGCATATGCAAAACTACTTTTCCAAAAGAAATAAAAGTCTAGGGCGTCATTGTCATACAGCAGGTTTCTGGGGGGGAAATGTTTGGCCTCAGGAACTCATCTCTCCTTTTGAGAGTCTATGGGGAAATAGGTGTCGTGTTATAAAATTTCTCGCTACGGACAAATTTTCAAGACCGTAAACCTCATGCAACTCAGGGGATCACTGTACTGTACAGGGTTTATGTGTAGTGAGAGGTAAAGCAGTCTATCATATATTTTTCTTACCTTATGGTACTTCTCCCTCTGCCACAGTTTAACATTACTGTGGACATCGTTAATAAGGTTTTCTTTGACACGCATGTGAAGGTCACATCTCTGCTCTGACTCCATCAGTACACCCTTCCAGGCTGCCTCAGTCGTGCCATACTCGGGACCTGTTCATCAAGTACCCATTAATGTAATGATATGCAGTACACCCAGTGATATACCTGTTAATACAGTACAGTATATAAAGTACACTCTTTGATAACATAAACAGTTAGCTACAGGTAATACACTGCACTGCATAATTTATGTCTAAAGTATCATTATAATACTGTACACACAAACTTGAGTGGCAACAGTGACCAGCCTGTACAGTGCCTTACCTTTTTCTATTATGTTGTTCCACTTCTTGGCCCACTCTTTAAGGCTCTTTGCATACATTTTCTCAATTTCTGCTCTTTCTGATACTAATTTCATCAGGTCATCACATAGTCTGTTTCCATCTTCGATTCTTTTTGTTGTTCGTTTGAAATTGCCCACCTGAGGAAAGAGTTAATAGTACAGTATTGCAATGTATAAAACTTCTTGTGCACAGAAGGAAAATTAATGTAAAGTGTACAGTATGCATGCAATGTTTTAAAAAGCACCTTTCTTCTATATAATAATAATAATAACAATAATGGATGCCCCTCGAAATCGAGGATGGCCGGCCCTAGGGCCACCTATGCGTAACCATTACCCCGGAACACGATCCACAAATCGATTAACATCCAGGTTCCCAATTGCTGCTGGGCAGACAGAGGCAAATGGCGTAAAGAAATTTGCCCATAGTTTCACCATGCCCGGGGATTGAACCCGGGTCCACTCTAATGCAGAGATACTCTCTTCATTTTCAATCATTCAAATACCACTACTGTAAAGGTGCAGTACAGTACAGGTACTCTATGATTAATATAATAACGGTTTCTGTATTAATTACATGTAGTACAGTACTTTTTATGTGCTTAAGTCAAATACTGTAACTATTCTCAACTGATTTTCAGTGAGGTGCATTACACTTTTTTTAATGAAAATTCCTTACTACTGATAAAGATACAACAGATTAAGTAAAAATATTCCACACACACACATATACAGCAGTATATGGTACTCATCAAAGATTAATAATTTACAAAGCACACATGGGTTTACAGTTGCTATTCTGGTGTATCAATCATTGAATAAATCAATATTTATTATCCTGCATATTGCTAGTAAAATATTTGTGTTGAACAAATTACTGTACAGTGTAACATAAAAGACCAGGAAACTACTGTACAGTATATCATATTAACTAAAATTCTTGAATTTTTAAGAAACGAATACTGTACATATATTCTTGAATGAATTTTTGTGATACTGTAGAATATACATTTATTCTAATTCGTTGTAAAGGAAGGAATAACAATTAAATATGTAGCTAGGGAATAATTTGTTGGCAAACCACTATATCAATTAAAATTCCTTGACTTTCAATACATTCAAAATTAATTATTTGATATCAACTCCTCAAAAATAAAACATTTCAGCTAGTAATATTAGTGAAGAGTGGATCCTCTGGGAGTTAACTGTACAATTAGTGTTTTATATAAAATAGTACTGTACAGTGCTGTACTGCCATGAGCCTATGGGAGAGTGGCACCTGTCAACACAACAGGTAAGGTCAATATACAGTACAGTATTACAACTGCTAGATGAACGTCAGCACTGGTCACTGTTACAAACAGCGAGGGACAATTCAACTCCTAAATGGTATCTGGAGAGGCTTGGTAATGTGACTCACCTCCCAGAAGGAGTCTGTGGAGGCATAGACGGCATTTTCATCACTGTGGTGCGACATGGTGTCAGTGATGTGGCCACCCTACTGATCTACTGCCACCTTCCTGCCTCCTCCTACTGCTACTGCTGCTGCTGCGCCCAGGGGAATCTTTTTCACGCACTCTCCTGCAACACAACACAAAATTAATACAACATCTATTTAGTTAGTCAATATCATTTTGTAATGTCAATATCACTACCAACATCCTGTAACATTTAGTTGGTCAACATCATCCCTGTGCAATATCAAGGTGTCTGTATTGTATAATTATATCACATTACCATCAGCATTACTTGACACAAGACCACATTCATAATAATAGACGGCACTATCATTGTTAGAACACATCACAACAAATATTACGAATTGATGTCTTTAAGTCTTAAACGAAGGTCACACAGTGCGCCAGGGGTTAAACTCCTTAGGATTTGGCACTACCTGGGACAATTGCCCTCCGACAACTGCCACCTGGACAACTTCCCCATGGGACAATTGCCCCCCCCATTGCCTGAGAGAATCTTATGTACAGCTGACCAAAGACCTGACCTAACTTAACCTAGCCTAACTTTAACTTAACATAACCAATTATTTAATATTAAATATGACTGATCCACAATTTCTTTCACTTAACCACAATTTTTTATCAATGTTTTTCTAATTACAGATTTGTAGTGATAAAAAAAGTACGAGTTGTGCATTTTGTGTATATATAATTATTACTACAAATAAAACATGAAAATAGAGCATTAATTCTTAGTGTTATTTTCTCCTCTCTATTCAGTTAGTTCCATGTTTTGTGCCAGTTATTCACTGGCAATGGGGGACAATTGTCTCGGGGAGTTGTCCTAAGGTTGGGGGGGGTTGTCCTATGGGAGGCGGGTGTCCTATGGGGCAGATGTCTATGGGAGGGTTGTCCTATGGGGCAGATGTCCTATGGGGGCAGATGTCTTATGGGGGGCAGATGTCCTATGGGGGGCAGATGTCCTGATACAGAATAATAGAGTACGTGTCTACAGGAAAGTCACCTTCTCCTAAAGCAGAGATTAGCGACTACTTGACGCTATCTTTCACAATATATCCCCAACCACCACACCAACAAACACACGTACACTAACACAAATACTCATGTACCTTGCGTAAGACATCCTCACAATAACACACCCAGCGTCCGTACAATTAGACGCATACCCAAGTGTAAAGATTAAAGTGTACAAGTCGAGTATTTTAGCTGACAGTACCGAACAGTTGGTACCTTAACCCAGAGAAGATTTAAAGAATACCCAGCTGTGTATTAGTTATAAATACCGCACTGGAATCACCATTATTATAAGATAAAATAAAGAAATAAACATTAAGAAAAATACACAAAATAACAAATAAAATAAAATAAAACTGAGTAATTTCCTGACGATTGGTATCAGTGTAGAGACAAACAAAAGAAACACTATAGTCTTCTTTAATAACCACTAATTCTTCACAACACTGTTCACAAGGTAATGTCTTCGTCTTCACATACGGAATTATCATTTCGAATATATAATCAGCATACTACCAGTGTACACTTGCACAAAAATTATCATCAGTTGTCCCCTACTAGGATTGATCTTGACAGTCTGAGCGGAAATGATCGACTGACTGTCTGACTCCTATACCGCTCGAGGGTGTTTAAATGGGCCTGTCAAACGCCTCTAGCACCAAGCAGAACGCATGTGTGGTTCTAAAACGTTCTACTCGGATCGAGGCATAGAATAAGAGGCATAACAACATGTTTTAGACCACTAATGATATTTATACCTTTTACGTACCGTATAATATACACCTATTAACACGCCACCACTAACGGCCATATTATTAAACAACATCTACCCCTTCCAACGAAGAATCTTTTCGAAGGTATTGGTCCATCAAGCGGTATTTTTAAATGCTCGAACCTCTTCCACTTGGTGCGGGATGAGTTTTTTTAGGTCTGGTAATACTGTCTCCGTCGCTGATGCATTATGGGTCCTGTGTGTGTTTGTTTACCTTCGTTGGCGCCAAATTTAGTATTGTAGCAGCTCTTGTCAAGGATATGTTTTCCTCCAAAGTCTCCCGGGCAAGTCCCATATCACAGAGAGAGCGGGATTTCTTAGTATATTTGATTGGAGAGGAGAGAATATTGCAAAATAAAAGTACTTGTGGGATGCTTGTTACACTAAATAAACAAGCATGGTTACGCATTACAAAATTTTCAATGCTGAGGGATATGGACCTCGGCGATCAGAACAGCTCAAGAAGATTTGGGAACGCATGAAAATAAATTAAGTAAAATATATATATATATATATATATATATATATATATATATATATATATATATATATATATATATATATATATATATATATATATATATATATATATATTGTAGCTTAGTAGGTTAGATTAAAGAGGGTGCAGATGACTATAATCTCTGACACAACTAACTTAATTCAGTTAAATTTTCAAGATAGAAACTCACTTATAAAACTGCTAAAAAGTTGCGTTAAGTAACTTAAATGGACTTACTTTATTAATATACTGTATGCAACAAAGTTTTGAGATGATTTTCTCCCAGTGAAATTTGCCTCTATCCATTGGAATGTTTCTAGGCAAGAACGTCACTAGTTTATATTTTCCTGGCAGAAACTCACTTATAAAACTGCTAAAAAGTTTAATAATTACCGTAAATGTACTTACAGATTAATACTAGCGTTAGTAAGATGGGATGACTCCAGCAGCTTGCCTTTGGCAATAACAAATTGACAGGCAGCACAGCTTTTACGAAAGTCGTAATATGACAGGGAACACAGCTTTTGCACTGTCATAATATGGGCCGTAAAACCAATAATGTAAAAAAAAAAACATTTGTAAAATTACCAATACGTGTTTCTTTGTACGTTAATCGTATTGACAATAAATATTTAATAAAACTAACAAAATAATTATGAAGAGGGTGACGAAAAGCAGCTCATAGCCACCTCTTCAAAGTTTGGTGCAATTAGTTCGTTTTCATGCCACCACACTCTTTCGTGCGCTGCACTAAAAGGTTCTTCGCATTTAAACATACGGCTTTCGATATGAAGATATTCTTCAAGGGAAGATGTTGTTTAATAATATGGCCGTAAGGCCCTTTAATACTATGCCGTTTCTCGCCGCATCTAGATGCGGTGCGGTGCCGGACATAGCAGTCGACTGATAGTTCTTATAGTTCTTATGTACAGTTGCCAGCAAAAGTTCTCTCACAGCCCTGTATAGCAAGTTTTTGGTTTGGACTTTTCCTGGCAACTGTAACTCTTCACACTATGTGGTTGCGGCGAATTCGCCGGTCTGACGCCGGATTGCATGTGCGGCATCCCACTGGACTTGTCCGGTACGGTGTCCACTGCTCACTGCAAACTGTAGACAATAATTGTCCAAAGTTGGGTCGCTGTACGCGGCAGCCGGACGAATGTGCCGCAGAAAACAGTGGTCTCTCCGGTGCGACGAAGAACCGCATAGTGTGAAAGAGGCCAAGAGTTACTCGACAGTCCGAATTTTCTTGTGACGGAACAGTATTCGAATTACGGATACTCTCACATTAGTCAATCTTTCCACCACAAAATGACTGTCAAAGAACATAGTGGTCTATTTCCCCGGTGATTCAGACCAGTTAAATTACAAGCAACACTTACCTTACAACACAGGTTGAAAAAACAGTGGTCACTTGCTTAAACTACCAAGTGTATGGAAACGTGCACTTACATAGCTACTCAACCGGTTACAGAATACGAGATGTTTTACATGGTTTAGTTCTCCGCTAACTATAGGGAGAAGGGAGGAGAAAGAGGAGGAGGAGGAAGATAAGGAGGTGGAAGAAAAGGGAGCAAGGAGGTGGAAGAAGAAAGAAAGAAGAAGAAATAGAGGAACAGCAGCACAAAACACCGTCGGTAAGAGAGTGATGCTGGATGTTGCTTCCTCTTCTCTTCCTCCCCTCCTCCTCTTCCTTCTTTGCCTCCTCCTCCTACCGTTTACCTCAGGTGGGTAGAGGTGAGGGGGGAAAGAGAGACAGAAATAGATAATATGAATAACTCGTCCTCTGGTTCTCAATACGAAACTTCAAAAACAAAACAAAAAATAAAAAACAACGCGTGTTCAAGGTCTCACCGCTGATTGGTCAACCTTTACCAAGTTTGCTCTGATTGGTTCACTATTCAATACATTTGTCTCATCGTGCATAATTGGCTTATTAGTCATGTTATTGCTTAATGAGTTTACGTGGGTAGTCATTCTGTGATCTGAAGAGGAGTAGGCGTCTGGAGAAGAAGGCATGTGTCCCCAGGAAGTACGAACGCCACACCCTCGTACGCAACACCTCGACACAGGACGCACAAGTCACCCGATGTCTACTTGTTGCGTAAGCCACCCCTCACTCGCCTTCCCGACGCCAGGTAAGGAGCCCTACTTCACAGGCCCCGCTGGTGAGGTGAGTTTCATGAGCGTGGTAATACACAATCCTCACATTCCACACTGTGTTATCCACATTCCTTCCGTTTACGTAATCTTCGTCCTTACCGTCCATTCATCATGAGTACACACACACAAACTCCTTTCATTCACCCTGATGACTAAATACAAAGTAATATGTATGCATGAACACCAACAACCTCGCCCCTCACAACAAAACTGACCATGCACAATTCTCAAGACTATTTACACAGGCTAGCCCCCCACCCCCACCAGTAAGACCCTGCCACTAAGACCCTCTCACCAATACGTTCGTTAACATGAGGTACCTCGAGATCCCGCCCCCCAAGGCTTATTTCACCTGAAGACTGAACCAACCCAAAGCTACCTGATAGGGTGTTATGTTATGTCATGTCATGTTGCCCCCGTCTCCCTGCAGCCGCCTCTTCCTGTCGGGGAACGGAAAACAAAACCGACAAACGAAAACAAAGGGAAATATTAAACGGAAAAAAAATACATAATGAGACAACAATACGTAAGTAAAAAGATGTTACAGTATAAAGTTACAAAAGAAAGAAAGAAAAAAAAATATATATATATATATAAAAATTCGGTGAAAACAAAAGTAAAGGAACATGAAAAAATGAAAACCACAACATAAGGAAAAATATCCATACATAAAGACACCGTTATCAAGAGGACTGCCCGCCAACATACTATTACCATAAGGACACTACTGTTTAATATCGCTAACAGGTGATGCTGTTCCGGTGAAAACAATTAAATTACTTATAATTCGATTCACCCTTTTCTTGGGGGGTTCCAGGAGCAGACTCACGCTGACCCAAGAGAACATCTGGGGCTCAACGTCGGTAAGGTACTGTGTGTGTGTGTGTGTGTGTGTGTGTGTGTATGCGCACGCGTGATTGCCAAGACTTTAACGGTTGGGTCATCAGTACTAGTGTAGTGTAACACGAGCAACTCACTGGTGTCGTAATGGTGGTCATTTGTAAGGACCACCACACTTTTGAATCATCTATCATATATGTATCAGTCAGTTGCGATAAAATATAATAATAAGTGTGTGTTGTCGACATAACCCCCTGGACAATTATGTTTTATATATATATATATATATATATATATATATATATATATATATATATATATATATATATATATATATATATATATATATATATATATATGAGAGTGTCACCTGAGGCGAGTCAGCCAACACCTGAGCTCTTCATTACGTCACCACCCATGGTCAAGGTCGAGCCCTCCTTCCTCCTCTCTCGCCCACCCACTGAATGAGCCCTCTACCTCCTCCTACTGCGTTGTTTCCACATAAGTGCCACTTCTGGTGAAAGGCGAGAGAAAGATCGTCTGGAGTAGCTTTCACCAGCGTGTCATTCCAAGACCTGACAGGAAACATGTTTGTTGCTTGTGCTGGCACTTAAAAGGTGCCCAAAGGTGTGTTGTCAGCCATGAGAGAGAGGGTCCACCACCTGGTACCTTCCTCCTAACTACCAAGTGAGCTGATCTACCTCACCTCTCCTCCATGTCTCACAACTTGTATCTTCAAATGGTTTGTCTTCAACCTGGCTGTAAGAGTTACGTTGACAGGCTGTCATCCGGTAAACATACGCACATACACCACCTACCGGCCGTCTACCCCTGCGTCACACCACCTGGTGACTACGGAGGTTTTATGTCCCTCCTCCTACACTTTTTTTTACCTCCTCACTTTCAACTTTCCTTTTCTATGGCGAAGTAAATCCCTCGTGTACAAAGGCCTGCGCTCCTCTTTCTTTTCATCTCTCCCTGCGTGTGTGTGTGTGTTATATCTTGGCATTCTTTCACCTTCTTTCACTGCAGGTGAAGACAATCCCTCGACTCGGAATGGTGACCACAATGCGTAAGTGCCGTAAACATGTATCTGAGCAGCTCTTTATCATGGGAAGACAGTGTGTGTACTCTTCCTTCACTCCTCTCAGGTGAAGACAAGCCGTGAGCATGTCCAGTAAGGGAGTATTCGAACACCTCTCTTACCTGATGATGCGTTTTCACACTGGTACACCCGCCCCTCCTCCTCCATGGTGTGAACGCTGAAGCAAGCAAGGGGCGTGTGTACGACTGCCACTTTAAGGAGAGGCTAAATATTGTGGAGCAAAAGTTCCCCATCGTCTGTATCAATCAGTGTCAACCTGGGAACACCTTCCTGCCTCGCCTGGTACTACTGCACACTCCCTGGTTAACGCTACTCCCTCTACTATAATAATGTACAAACACACACACACACTGCATACACACCTACCGATTCTACTAAACAATCACAAATACTCAAATACATCTAAATAAATACAACATACAAATTATACACACACACACACACACGCGCGCGCGCGCGCATACCATCCATTGTCAACCCAACAATGCGGTAACTCCCGCACACCAGGAAAAAATAACACCGAAACATGAAAAATTACCAACCCAAAGTTTTATACACTCCACCATCGACCACCACACCTACCTCCATAAAACTCCATATTCTACCACCACCATACTTCACAACACTCACTCCACCATCGACCACTGCTACCACCCTCGTTCCACACTCCTATCATCATCATCCACTCGCTAGGACTTGGGTAATGTCCATGCAGGTGGGAGGGGAGGTGGGAGGTCGTCATCTTCCTCACACACAACTAGCTTCTCTCTGTTTCTACCTGCTGGAATACTTCTCGTGTGTGGTGTTCGATCAATGTACTCCAGCGGCCTGGTAGGTTTTCATCACCCCCCACACACACCTACTATACAAACACATCTACAGTGTCTTCCTCAGAATTCTGGCTTCAGGAAACAGTTATGAGCAGCGACAGTGGTTTGTGATTAGTGACTGGCACGCATGGGGAAAAAGTGGGTGCAGTGAGGTAGTAACTGTGGCGTGGGCGGACCGGAGGCACAGGATATATTTTCAGGTATCAGGAAAAGCTCATACACAATTGACTAAAGCAGTTAATAGGGTGTTTTATGTTGGGTGTTCCTGTACGTTCAATAGGACACTCACACGTCGCTCAAGTGTAACACAGACCTCACTGAGAACTGGACTGGTGGCTCTTTATTGGTTATGTGCTGAGGATGCAACCAGCAGTGTCACCCCAAAGCACTCCAGTAGTACTTCAAATAATAAACCTTACACGAACGAAGCATCAGCTGGAACTATGAGACCCGACAGGCCTTACACACTCTAGTAACATTAACATTTATATTCTCTATCATTTATGTTTTTCTTACGCTTTATCGCTATCACCAGGAACCAAAAAATAACATAAGGATTAGTTCGACCGCTCCCTCTATCTGAAGTAAAATGGCGGCACACTGGCTTCAGGTAAATACCGTGTCTCCTAATCTTGATGCTTCTTGTTGGATGACTTGTAATAATTATGAGTGTCGGTCTATCTTCACACAGGTCTGTCTTCCTCACTGGTCAGTTTATTTCTTGAGTGAAAACTGGGACGTTTCCTCAGTGGCAAATATATCTCCTTGAGTGGCCTCGTCCCCGATTGGTGGCCACAATACTACCGTACCGTACCACACCACTACCACACCACCACCACTCAACCACACTACCACCACTCAACCACACCACCACTCAACCATACTGTCACACTACCACACCACCACCACCACTCAACTAGACTACCACACACTAACAGTGGACATAACTCACACTGGGGAGCTGAGATTGAGATAGGGAGGAGATGAAACGGAGGTGAGGCGGAGGTGGAAGCAGCGAGACGGAGGCATCAACGAGCGAACACACTGCCGCCCATAACTGCGTGTGTATATATATATATATATATATATATATATATATATATATATATATATATATATATATATATATATATATATATATATATATCCACTAAATATCTTATCTAGCACTTAAACAGTCGGTACCGGCAGCTTGAGAGGTGCTTGTCAAATGGGCCCCAAGCGAAACAAACCATTAGGAATGACCAGTCACCTAGCCAGAATGTAGGTGGGTGGTCCAACCATTGCTTGCACAATGTTTTTCCAGTCGGCAATTTATAACAATTGCCCTGGACAGCCACTCACCGCCATCTTCTAGGCAAGACACCACATACTATCGGGATCCTCCCTATCACTAACCTTCCCCAGCGCCTCCCTATACCTCCTGAAAGTTCCTCACTCCTAACCTTCCTCTGTCGTTACCTCCTACACTAAGACACACTAGTGGCTTGGTACCTCCCTGACAAACCCTATCTATCCTCTCAGCTACATGCCCTATCCCAGCCCCAGGAAAACACACCCTAGTCCTACGTTTCCTATCTCTTACACAAAAGTCCTATCTTAGAACCTCACCTGGCTGTCCCCAACTACCACGACCTTACCACTGGGCAGGGTTTGACCAAATGCCCTTCCCTCCTGCCACCACACCAAATATCATCATTAACTCGAATACACTGGATAGCTTCAAACACAGGTTGGATGGATATATGAGCAAAAGGGGTTGGGTGTAAAAGGGAATTGCCCAGTATGAGCCAATAGGTCCACTGCAGTTTCCTCCATTCTTATGTTCTTATGTGGGCGAGGTGGACGGTGGGTGGGTGGGTGACAGAGGGTGGGCGGGTGTCACTGATAGTCCACCTGGTCATTAGTGCAGCTCAGGTGGTCGTCATGGCTGATTTTCTCACCATCAACATCACACGACCACTATTATCACCATCACCACCACTACCAAAACACCACCATCCACACGACCAAACGTATCATCACCACACCTCCATCATCACTACCTCTAACTACAGGCTAATTTCCGGTACAAGTTCACCGCGACCTACCAGAATTCACCACAACGTTGAAGAAAAAGTCTGTGGTTAATCTCAACTCCAAGATACAACTCTACTAGTTCACCTCTCTCATCTCGTAGCCCACCTCTCTCATCTCGTAGCCCACCTTTCATCTCCCACCCTCTCATCTCCTAGTCACCATCCCCCTCTCATCTCGTAGCCCACCTCTCTCATCCCTAGCCCACCTCTCATCTCCTAGCCCCCTCTCTCATCTCCAGCCCACCCCTCTCATCCCTAGCCCACCTCTCTCTCATCCCCCAGCCCACCCTCTCTCATCCCCAGCTCCACCTCTCTCATCCCCTAGCCCACCCTCTCATCCCCTAGCCCACCTCTCTCATCTCCTAGCCCACCTCTCTCATCCCCCAGCCCACCCTCTCATCCCCTAGCCCAACTCTCTCATCTCCCAGCCCACCACCTCATCTCCTAGCTCACCACCTCATCTCCAGCCCCTCTCATCCCCCAGCCCACCCTCTCTCATCTCCTAGCCCACCCTCTCTCATCCCCAGCCCATCTCTCATCTCCCAGCCCACCCTCTCTCATCTCTAGCCCACCTCTCTCATCTCCCAGCCCACCTCTCTCATCTCCTAGCCCACCTCTCTCATCTCCCAGCCCACCCTCTCTCATCCCCTCAGCCCACCTCTCTCATCTCCTAGTCCACCTCTCATCTCCCTAGCACCCTCTCATCTCCCTAGCCCACCTCTCTCATCTCCCCAGCCCACCTCTCTCATCTCCCTAGCCCACCTCTCTCTCATCTCCTAGCCTCTCTCATCTCACCCCTCTCATCTCCTACCTCTCATCCCTAGCCCACCCTCTCATCCCTAGCCCACCCTCTCATCCCTAGCCCACCTCTCTATCTCCTAGCCCACCTCTCCATCTCTAGCCCACCCTCTCATCCCCTAGCCCACCCCTCTCTCATCCCCAGCCCACCTCTCTCATCCCCTAGCCCACCTCTCATCTCCTAGCCCACCCCTCATCTCCTAGCTCACCTCTCTCATCCCCAGCCCACCCTCTCATCCCCTAGCCCACCTCTCATCTCCCAGCCCACCCTCATCTCCACCCCTAGCCCACCTCTCTCATCTCCTAGCCCATTCGATGGAAAGAATTAAAAGATATATCATCCTTTCCTCGGGAAGAACATAACACAAAGGTCATCATCCTGTAAGATCCTTTCCCGTCTGGAGAAAGAAAGAAGAAGAAAAAGAAGAAGTTTTTAGTTTAACAAATTTATTGGCAAAGCTTGGAGTACAGTTTGCCTATTGTGAGTAATTCAGTCAGGTCTTGACACTGAGGGTGGTATCACTTCTCACTGCCACACAGGACAGAGGTTCATACACAAAAAAATACATCATATTCATTAACAGTATATATAGATCAGTCATGTGGGTGATATAGCAGTGAATGTCAAGTCGGTAGTGAACAGGCAGAGGAGGAGAGGCCCCACTCAATACTATGTCCATGAATTTGCTTTGCCTAAACAAGACTCAAACATGCTCGGCGGTTAGACTGACATCACTTTAGTGCTCCTGGGCTTCCCACACCTCCCAAACACATTCTCTGAACGCCTACTGACCAATCATTGTTCGTTCAGCCTATACATCTAATTACTACCAACCCCTAAGAAAACATTTATTCCACACACACACACACACACACACACACACACACACACACACACACACACACACACACACACACACACACACACACACACACACACACACACACACACACACACACACACACACACACACACACACACACACACACACACACACACACACACACACACACACACACACACACACACACACACACACACACACACACACTGATTTTTGAAACGGTCAACAATAGTGAAGGTTGAGGCTGTGAGAGAGGGCGTCACTACCTCCAGTAAATCAGGGTGATGATGATAATGTCTTTTGAGTGTTTTATTGATAACAACTGTGTATACTTGACTTGGTGCTGGCATCTACGTCTTGGTACTGTGTGTGTGTGTGTGTGTGTGTGTTATTCGACCACTGAAGTTACTAATTAGCTGTGCCTCGTGATTACTGTATTCACTAATGATGGGTAAATACAACCAGGCGTCTCTACCCACTTGTGTGTATCGTACGTGGCCACACTGAGAACAGGAAGAATAAGATAAACAGAGAACAAAGAATAAAGGAAGAGAGGAGGAGAAGGGTGATGACAAAGAAAAAGAAAGAAAGAATATAAACCAAAGCATCGTGTACCAGCACTTGGGTTTACGACGAGTTATCTACAGTGGATCAACACACACACACACAAGTGCAGCACGTGTTTGGTCTACGAAAGGAAGGAAGGAAGGAAGGAGATACTAATAATGACTCGGAAGCAAAATGTGAGAGCATATATTCCATCCTGGTCTCTCTCTCATTACACCTCCACTCCCCCACCCTAACAGAGGCACCCGCCCTACACCCTGCGCTCTATGGCCACCTCACCTGGAGCACAATACTAATCTGGTCAATACGTCGATCAGATAACATGATAACACAGGTATGAGGCGAGATAACAGAGAGAGAGAGATTATTACCCTCCTTTCTATCTCTCTCCATCACTGATTCTTCCCTCTCTCACTCTACCCTACCATCAATTCGTCCCATATCTCACTTCTCTCCCCCCCTCCTCCTCCCTCTCCCTTCTCTATTATCCCTGTTCTTTTTTTTCCTACTTGAACTACTCTCCTCCCTCCTCTCTATCTAGCCCTCTCATTTGTCCCTTTCTTTACCTCTCCCTCTCCTCCTACTCTCTCCCTCTTTCTGCTGCTACATTTGGGATGATTACACAGAGATAGGCAGACACACAGACACGGACAGACCCTCTAACCCACATACATACATACATACAATGTTATCTACCCTGTAACACAAATAAAACACCCCTCATTCCACGCACGCACGCACGCACGCACGCACACCAGGGTCAAGCAGCCTGGCGCTCCTCTCGGAGCAGCCAGGTCAACTGTTATGTTGGCCCATACCAACTCCCTCCCCTGAACCCTCCTCCCCACCGGAATATCAACAAGTTCACGCCAGAAGTTACTATTTCATTTAGGAAAGAAATGGAACCAGTGTTAAACAGAGGTGAACAGTGGTGAACAGTGCTTAAGTCAGTGAGAACAACTCAACAGTAACAGTGGTACCCAAGTTGACCTTTCACACAGTGAGGTCCCAGGTACCCAGTGATAACGGCCCGTGAGACCCAACTACCAGCGATGTGTTAATCCGTCTACGATAGGAAGGCCTGGAACCACACCTCACTCATATAACACCATCTGTGAGGGAATTACTACACCACGTGAGGCCCCTCATAACACCATATGTGAAGGAGTTACTACACCACGTGAGGCCCCTCATAACACCATCTGTGAGGGAATTACTACACCACGTGAGGCCCCTCATAACACCATCTGTGAGGGAATTACTACACCACGTGAGGCCCCTCATAACACCATCTGTGAGGGAATTACTACACCACGTGAGGCCCCTCATAACACCATCTGTGAGGGAATTACTACACCACGTGAGGCCCCTCATAACACCATCTGTGAGGGAATTACTACACCACGTGAGGCCCTCATAACACCATCTGTGAGGGAATTACTACACCACGTGAGGCCCCTCATAACACCATCTGTGAGGGAACTACTACACCACGTGAGGTCCCTCCTAACACCATCTGGGAGGGAGTTACTACACTACGTTTTTGCTGTTCAACACCTACAATAATCTATATGTTCACTGTATGTTCCTTTACCGTTCTCTAATGAAGGCTTTTGTTAAACCACCAATGTATGTAATAAGTCATTTATGTCCAATGTATATTTTCAGCCTTCGGGCTGCAGAACTTTTTCAATAAACCGTCAATTATTATTATTATTATTACACACACACACACACACACACACACACACACACACACACACACACACACACACACACACACACACACACACACACACACACACACACACACACACACACACACACACACACACACACACACACACACACACACACACACACACACACTAGCCTTGTACGACACCCTGTCTTCTGATCAAAGTGTGAATTATGAGGTAGGTGAAGAGCCTAGGTGCCTGTTAAGTCTTTTTAATGGCCGAGGAGCCTTGACCTGGCACTATGGAGTATGGGAAGGGGTTGGCACTCCTCACCCCCTCTCCCTCTCAATTCTCCAGCCCCCTTCCTCTCGATCTTCCTACGTCTTGCCACATTTCTCTCCCCATTATCCTCCCTTTACCCATTTTCTTCCCCTTGACTTCCTTCTATCACCTCCTTTGTGGGGAGGAAGGGGAGGGGGTGTGTTTCTTCGCTCCCCATTCGTCTCCTTTCTCTTCCTTCTCTCAACCCATCTTCGCTTCCCCCCTCCTCCATCCCTCTCATCTCTCCTCCTCCTCCATCCCTCTCATCTCTCCTCCTCCTCCACCCCTCTCATCAATCCTCCCTCCCCCCTCACAGCCTTGGCATTCCTCGACCACAACCACAACTTCTGATCCCGCGCCCCGAAGAATAGACCCGGAGAGAGAGAGAGAGAGAGAGAGAGAGAGAGAGAGAGAGAGAGAGAGGAGCAAGAGACAGAGACAGAGAGAGAGAGAGAGCAGCAGGGGGGGGATTCCACCCGTGACTGTCATCAATAGGTGGTGGTGGTTGTGTGGCGTGTGACAGGTTGGAGTCATAGGGGGAAGGCGGCGTGTACTGTTCACCCCGTCATCCCCTACACGCCCAACAACACGAGGACTTTCCTTCCTTCCTTCCTTCCTCTTCCCTTCCCTCTTTTCTTCCACTTCCTCCTACTACCTACCTCTCTTCTTCCTCTTCCTCCGCTTACCTCCCTCCCTCCTTCTACCTCCCACTCACCCAAAACAAATCACCAATGGTAACAGGAGACGAGCAAGAGTTCACCAAGCGTAGGTCCCATTAGCATGTTATTGAGAGAGGTTGAGGAGGGGGTGCTGCCTGTAACGTGTGGTCAATATTGGATTTTTTCTATCTAAAGGTCTATAAGGCGTGTAGCTCTAACGGAGGTATTGAATTAACCAAGAATGACGAATAAGATGTTGCCTGATGATGTATGGCAGAGCATCATTTTCATCATCATTATTATTATCAGTTTGTATTATCATGGTTATTATTATTGTTGTTACTATCATTATTATTACTGTATTACTATTATTATCGATGTGGTTACCGTTACGATATTAAAATGTTATTGTCTTGGTTAAAAAAAAAATATGTTAGGTTAAATATTCTTAGTCGTTCATGTTCCCATATCATTAATTTAGCCTCGGTCACACAACACAAAGCAGTTGATTACGATACCTGAACATTATGAGGATAAG
This sequence comes from Homarus americanus, assembly GCF_018991925.1. Classification (NCBI taxonomy): domain Eukaryota; kingdom Metazoa; phylum Arthropoda; class Malacostraca; order Decapoda; family Nephropidae; genus Homarus; species Homarus americanus. The sequence goes on from NW_024752009.1 coordinate 86,425, forward strand.
GCTCAAATACCAATCATTATTAACCGGAGTTTCATCTCTTACTCCCAGTCGTTAGTCTTTTGGTAACTTAACATTATTCTTTCCCCGTTATTTATATTACTCTTTATTATTATTACGTCATTCTTCCCGCTAAACACCTACTTGTATTTAATTTATTTTTAATCATTCGCTTTCCCTTTCCACCACGTGCACACACACACACACACACACACACACACACACACACACACACAGAGGTTCACGGCACTTAACAAGCACGATGAACAGGCTTTGTGTGCAATAATACAAAGCCTAGGATTGCTTTTCTTGTCCTTGTGGCGTGGTGGTAGCGATCCCTGTTCACACGCAGAGGTCCAGGGTTCGATTCCCGACTAGTGAGGTATTGCTTGTATATGGAAGTCCGCGTGCTATATGGACTGACGAGATATACATACATACATACATATACACTCCCCACACCCCCCATCCCTTCATTACACAATACATTACATAATACAATAAAACAAGGGTGAACTGCCCTAAGCCCCGCAGGTAATTACATTGTTATTGTCAGATCAGCGCCGTGACTCTAAGCTTCCACTCAGCCGCTTTGTATTGTCGGCTATAAAAACTCTATAACAGGTGCCGGGAGGAGGAGGAGGAGGAGGAGGAGGAGGAGGAGGAGGAGCCAGGAGAACATTAGGTGGAGGAAGAGCCGCAAAGAGCCGACAGGTGGAGGAGGAGACGATCAGGTGGAGGAAGAGCCGTCAGGTGGAGGAGGAGCCGACAGGTGGAGGAGGAGCCGCCAGAATCGATCTATTAAGTTGTAGTTCCTTTGGCCCATTTCCAGGACTCCCACACTCTCCCACCACCTCCCCCAGCACGGTCCTCCCATGTACAAGGGACCATGATCCTCCCATGCACAAAACTGGACAATTGGTGGGTCCCATGCCTTCGCTGCCCCCCCCACCCCGCGGAGGAACCTGGTGCCCCACCTGGCCCCCGGAACCCCGTTATGAACATGAGTCAGGGCAGATCAACAACAAGGTCGTACCCGCCGCCCTGCCCCTGCCCGCCCACCTGTGAGTCTCCCCCCACACACACACACACAAGGCAGACGAGCGACCACAGACACACATGGGGAAGGCTGGACGAACAAAATGAGAGAGACTTCTACAAATACAACCATCACTGGCACCCGATACTTTCATTTGCCAAGTCTGTCATACCAACCTAACCAATAATAACATAAAGGTAACCTAACCTCCAGGTAACCTAAACTAAATTACCTTCACCTTTAGTGGGATGGACGACAGGCATTCGTCGTGGTGACCAAGGACCAATCACCGACAATCCGCGCGGGCTGGAGGCGACCATGAGACAGACGCGACGAGTAATGCAGCGTTGGCAGGAGCCCCTGCACAGGTCCAGTAAAACGCATGTCATGCGCGCATCAGGTGTGGATTTTACTTTCTACGAGACGTTACCCCCACGCCATAATGGAAACACCAATCACTGAACGCCACGCCCGCATTACGGTGGATTCTGCATACCCAAAGTTGCTACCAGATATATTATGGCAAAGACCAATCACAACACATCATAACGGCTTCAACGTGGATTCTGCACATCAAGAACCAATCACTGCACGCCATGCCCGCATATGGGTGGATTACGCAATTTAAGAAACGCTACAGTATGCTACAATCGAAAGCGCCAGTCATAGCGTCAGGCCCGCATAAGGGTAGATTCTCCATATTAACAGAAGTTAACGTATTTTCTAAAGGACAAGCACCAATCACAGCACGTCAGGCCCGCATAAGCGTGGATTTCGTCTGTCTACGAGAGGCCCCACGGAATTACCAGTTAACAACAAGAGTGAAAGTGATGCAGTGTAGAGGTGGTGGTGGTGGTCCCCCCTCACTACCTCACCTGACACCGTGTTCCCTCCCTCTCTCCCTGGCATTATATCACCCAGGAAGCACCACGCTTCTCTCTCAAGCTCTGTCTTAAGTCACGGTGAGGCCAGCTTCTGTTTGTAGGTTTGTTTTAATAAAGGACGGACACACACACACACGCACACGCGCGCACACACACACACACACGAGCATATGTATCAAACGCACACTGCTTTTTTTGTTGTTGTTGTTGTTGGTTACCTGCTAGGTTACGCCAGAATCTCCTCAACACTCCCCTCCACACCATTAACTATCACTACAACAACAATTACTATCATAATCAGCCACATTCTACCCCTTTACCATCATCACCACTGCCAGTAGCAGCCAGCTGAGCGTCTGACCTCGACTCCAGTACCAGTTGGCAGTGTGCCACGCACCACCGCCTCCTCCAACGACCTTCTCCTTTTGCCTTGGAGGACGCCCATACACCGTGGCAGAGAGGCGGCACATAATGAGCTAGTGGACTCCCTTTTATCGCGGTCTTCCTAACGTATGTAAACACGGCCACATGGGACTACCTTCCTCATTTAACAAGACAAACTCAAATCACAATACAAAAAAGTCCACAAATGGTCCTTCCAAAAACCTAACGCACAATAAAATTCAATTCAGATAAATACATAAACCTAACTCAGGAACACCAACAGGGCTGGACCACCTCAAGGGCCCTCACTCGCTACAATACATTACGTGATCTACACTGTACTCTAGAGACAGCGTTACAGGCGCGAGTATACAGATATTTCAAAAGGAATACAAGTACAGTCATGGCCAAAAATTCCTCTACACTAACTATTCGACACTGTCCCAACCCAAAAGAGACACTACAGCGCCATCTATGGGTGAGAGGAGCAGTTCTGAGACTCGCTGTAGCAGATCCGAGTCTGAGGAGCGTAAAGAGACCCGTTGGCACCTATGTCAACATCATGCTGTATTATCTTGTACACGCAGGAGATATGATAAATCTATCTGTTGGAACATTCATCAGACGGACGAAGGAACACTCACTCCCTCTCAAGGCTGTTAGCTACCAAGACCTAGTTATTAAGGTATTATTGGAGCTTCAACAGCGAGGGTCAAGAAGGCATAGCGTCGAGCACACTCCCTGGTATTTTACAACCCAAGACGTGTGATGGTAAAATACGGCGTCCTCTGGGGTGGTGTACTGGTGTGGGGGGGACACAGGCAGCCTCCCCAGCCTCTCTCAGCTGGGGTGTTGTTTTTCATCCACCTGTGTTCGAGTTTATAAAATACTACTACTACTACTACTACTACTAACAATACTTTCTTTTTTAAATGGCCTCCAGCCTCCCCCAATAGCCACACCTTCGCCGCCATTTTATTGCCTTAAAAGTAAATATCCTAATACACAAGTAGCTATCCTAACATTACTACTACTACTACTACTGAGACTACTTCCGATTACTATTGAGAGGGAAAACGATTGAAGAGGGAGGATGGGGGAGAGGAGAAGGATAAGAGGAAAGGAAGAAGAGGAGGAGGAGGAAAAGGAGGAGCAGGACGGAGAGGAGAGGAGACGAGAGGGTGGATGAATGAATGAGGGAAGGGAGAGAAAGGGAGAGAGAGGGGAGATGAGTGAGAGAAAAGGAGGATGATGATGAGAGAGAGAGAGAGAGAGGTAGCAGCGTCAGCACACAATAGTAACACCAGGCAGGATGTATGTGGCAGCACGCAGCACCACATGACCACCAAACTCTACACTACATTGTCCCCGCCGCCCACGCCTGACCCTCAATACTGTCTCTTGCAATGTGCCAACACGGAGGAGGGAAGGGAAGGGAGGATGGTTAAAAGATGGGAGGGAGGGAAATATATAGGAGTGAGGGAGGTACAAGGAGGGAGAGAGAATCTGTGTTGAGGAGGGAGAAGGAGTAGCCAGTCACACCTTCATCCCTCCCTCACCTCTATCCCCATCACATATTCATTCACACACTAACTACCTATCTTTATTTACTTTTTATACTGTCTCTTTCTCCTTATCCACCGCCCCCCCTCCCTCCCTCTCTCACACACAAACACCAGAAAGACAGGTAAAACACGATTAAAACCACCCCTCCTGCTCACCCCTCACAAGATTATGTATTCTAAATCAGCCAAGCTCTCTCTCTCTCTCTCTCTCTCTCTCTCTCTCTCTCTCTCTCTCTCTCTCTCTCTCTCTCTCTCTCTCTCTCTCTCTCTCTCTCTCTCTCTCTCTCTCTCTCTCTCTCTCTCTCTCTCTCTCTCTCTCTCTCTCTCTCTCTCTCTCTCTCTCTCTCTCCTCTCACCTCTCTCTCTCTACTCTCTCTCCTCTCTCTCTACTCTCTCTCTCTCTCTCTCTCTCTCTCAGTACGGTGTACCTCACCTGAAACTTTACAAGTCACGAGGAGTCTTGCAAGAAACACCCACTACAAGGTGGTGGAAGGCTGGTAGTAGTACAGTGTGTATGGGCAAACACACGATTACTACCACTAATACCACTCTTAATTCTACTACTACTACCACTCCTATTTCTAGTACTAATACCACCACACCTACTTCTATTTCTACTACTACTACTACTACTAATAATAATGCCTTGAAACAACATAATAATAATAATCGATGGACGAGATCATAGTAAGTGAACTTCACCCCCAGAGTAGTGTCGTCTTACACAAGTTCATCGTAAGCAAGAGGGTTATGTCACCGTACTCAGGCGATGATGTCAACGTACTGAAGGAACACAATCTTACACGGGGCTACCAACGTACTCAAGAAACAGACAACATACACAGGGGGGGGGGGGGTTTGAGACCTGAAAAAAGGCTAAAACAACATTGAGTTTGAATTAATAAAACAGTCCACACCGTCATATATGGAGCAGTGAATCAGGGCCACAAACATGGTACATGGCGAGGTGGGTTTTACATTTTTCTCTGTGACTGTAATATTTGTTGCTAAAAGTATTGTTAGAGTTTTATTATTATCGTCATCATTACTGCTATTAATTATAACTTCCATTACCTATTATTATTGTTTACTATTGATATTAATACTATTATTGTAAATATTGTTGTAATTTAAACGATGGAGATCTCTGAGTACGACACGACTATGACATTTTTCCCTTCCCTCCTCCTCCTCAAGGGTCAGCCGAGGCACCAGACCTATACTCGAGGCGCCAGTGGTATACCCCCACCCCCCCCTCCTCTACCCAACTGTGTCCGGAATATTAAACACGGTCCTCCACGCTCCACTCCTTCCCTCACGCCCTCAGAATACTCCTTCTGTATCACCAACACTCCCCGGAGGCCCTTTTTAGGTAGCTTGGCATTGGATAGAGGAATATAATGCTCTGCTACTCTCTCTCTCTCTCTCCGACGAGCACTTTTACCAGGACTAGCGCCTGGTTATCCGTCCAAAAGAAAATATATATTTTTTAAAACATCTTAAAACCCGACCTCACGTTAATGTGTGACAAATTTGATACGGGATGACAGGCAGTTCTCAGGGGTCCTCTTCCACAATGGCGGGTGACTTTACCCCCCCCCCCACCTAAAAACCCAGGGAGCCCTCACCCTTTATGGCCAGTTTGACACAAGACATAATACTGTCGTGTTTACTAGGTGACGAGGTGCATGTTTAGGCCGTCACACACACACACACAAACACACACACGTAACCACCGTACTGTAAAGTGGTCAAGGTCGGTTAGTATCATCTACAGCAATACTCGAGAACGGAAAGAACTGCACTGTTCCTACTCAGTACCCTACGTGCACTTCAGGGTCAAAAGATTCAAAGTTCAAGGTCACAGCTTTGGAAAAAAAATAAGGTATTGTCATCTGATGTTAAACGACACCTCCCTCGAGTGCAATCTTTACAGTAATATGTAATGCATCCACAAACACTTAAACGGGTTAAAAATTGCTGACGGGTCAAAGTATGGCCCCAACACTGCTGCATGATACACAATCTTATTAACACATGATAACTCAAATATTTAGTAATGTCTCGTATGATTCACTGTTTACTAATCAGGTGCGGGTAAAAATGGACTCCACACATCACACCGTCAACACACTCCTGGTCCTCAACACACTCCTGGTCCTCAACACATCACACCGTCAACACACTCCTGGTCCTCAACACATCACACCGTCAACACACTCCTGGTCCTCAACACAGCCACTAGTTGATGTAATTCTCTGTATTAACCTGAAGTTTACACTACATATCTACACAGGTAAACACTGATAGTTTATTTCATTGTCACAGTCGACCAAACACAGTCTTACAACACTCAATATTTCCTCTTGTTTAGTATCAAGCTAATATATATGTATTTATTTAGTTTAATGTTTATATTCTATGATAACATTAGCTTTTGAAATAAGTTATATAAGCTCACTAAACTGGTATTGACTGCTTACAATACTTTATTATTATTACTATTATTATTATTTTTTTAACACTACTAATTACTTATAAGTCAGACAGTGTTTGTGAAGTATTTGCTCCCTACAGGTGCAAACAACCAATCAAACACCTTGAAAATTGACGCAAATTCCAAGAACGAGCGTAAAGGAAGCCGATACTCTTGGGATATTTTCTCCCGTAACCCAGCTGACAGAATTGGCTGGGACGGACGTAACAACGGACAGAGGCGTATAATACACCCCCTCGCCTCTTCATACCCAAATGTGGGCATAAAAATTCATTCCAATTTGAGCTATCCCTTGATCGCTCGCTGGCTCAATCGACTGTCAAAGTGTGTGTGTGTGTGTGTGTTGATCAGCTGACGGGGTGTGTGTGTGCGCGCGTCCAGGGAGTATTATACACACTTCGACGCTGTGTGACGCCTACCATTGTGTGATCGGTGTGGACTGGAGATTGGTATGAATAACTCACGACTGTGTGATTGGTGCGGGTCATTTACGGCTGTATTAATGATTGGTGTGGAGAACTTAAGTCTTAAGTTGGGTAAGGGATAGATTAAGTTACGTTAGGGTAAGTTCAGGTTTAGTAAGGATAGGGATAAGTTAAGTTAAGTTAGGTTAGGAGCCACAAAAGATTACCAAACCCACCCGAGCCATAACGAGATCCTGACACACTCAACCGATACGAAACAAATACACAGTTAATACACGACACATACAGGGTGAGAGTTGACCCATAGATGTGCGCTTCCTGGTGTTACAATAATGACTTCACGTACACAATGGCACGCTATATTACACACGTCACACGATAAACTGACCAGGATCCACTTGACAAACACCCATTGAATAGGTCCTATCAGTCTGGCTGTGTGTGGGAGAGGGGCCTGTCGAAACGTGTGTGTGTGGCGGGGGGGTGATATATGTGTAGACAGGTGGAGTGTGTCCGGGGTGTAGTGCGTGTAAGAGGGAGAGGGTGTAGAAATTGTAGAACGCTGTATGTAGGAGGGGAGAGGGGGGTGCAAGAGGGTGTATCGTACCAAGGGGAGGAAATAAAGGTGTTAGCGCTACCATAGTAAGTGTGGGCGTGATACATATACAGTATATGCGTTACTAAATCTTAATAACACGCCCTGACTGGTTCTCGTTACCATCCAAACACAAACACTCAGTGCCATGGTAACACTAAAAGACAGTACAGTACTTACTATGGTTCTCTACCGTGTGATCGAGCCCATTGGTCCATAGTCTTTACCTGCAACATAAGAAAATATAACATTAATACTACACACTCCACTCACCTCCCAGTACCACGTGTGCTCATTCAGTGGCAACAAAGAGATACTGCCAGATGAATATTTTACCAAAATATGCATTTATATGCAGTTATCTAGGTAATATGCACTTATCATAGAAATCACGCAAAATATGCATTTGCATATGAAATATGCAAATGCATAACTATCCGGGCCCTACACATGACAATATAAACAAGATTAAAGGCTCTAATAACAGGTCGTCTTAAATTGGAAATCATCTTACAATATCTATGAGTATTTGTAGTAGTAGTAGTAGTAGTAGTAGTAGTAGTAGTAGTAGTAGTAGTAGTAGTAGTAATAACAACGGTGATGATAAAGATACTGATTGATTATTTATAACAACAACAACAATATCAATAATAATAATAATAATAAAAATAATAATAATAATAATAATAATAATAATAGCGTAAAAGTAATATAATAATGGTGGTAGCAGAACAAGTGTGTGTCGGATGAGCTGGAACACAGGTTCAGGTTTCAGCTGAATTGTGATGGTTTTATTTCCATAAAATTGGCAAGTCATAAATCGATTACTGCACGTCTGTTTTTGTATAGTCTTAGGGAGGGAAGAGGGAGGGGAGGGGGATGTGACCTGAATCGACTGGCTGCCCTAAGCGTTTTCAGAATTAATTACTTCGGTCCTATCACCATCACCACAATCTTGCCTCCATCTCAACCACCACAATCTTACCTTTACCACAACCACCATCACGATCTACCTCCACTACAACCACCATCACTATTTACAAGAACCACCAGTACTACCACCACTACCATCTGCAGCAAAATGATCACCACAACCATTATCTACAGTCTACATGAACCACATCCACCACCATCCTGATCAACAACCACCCATTAACCACCATCCTATCCACCAACCAGCACCACCACTA